>NC_057814.1:493717278-493724859 GCF_018294505.1 Triticum aestivum | reverse complement strand
GGTTTTATATTTTTTTGAATTTTTTTAATTTTATAATGCCCTCTAGACTGACTGGTCAAAACATCGGTCTATACCTCAAGGGGGCATTGTAAAATATATATTTTCAAATTTTTCTTTCATAGCCATGTTTGGCACATGTGGGTCACCAAGTACAAGAAAATTTGCGTGATTTGGAGGTGGTGGAAAAAATCACCTATGCTCAAAAACTGGCTTAAGTTAGACCAAATGGCCCCTCCGGAATGCGGTGATTTTTTCGACCACCTCCAAATCACCTAAATTTGGGCACACATGATCTCTTGCACAAACAAAGCTTGGTTTTCAAGTTTTTATATTAGTTTTAATTTTTTTTGAATTTATATTGCCCTATAGACTAACTGCAAAAAATCACCATGTAAGTTTGACCAAATGGTCCCTCCAGAAGGCGGTGATTTTATCGACCACCTCCAAAATTTCCACTTTTTAAAATATATTAGAAATGGAAGATTCAATCTTGCTAACTTATGAACATTGACAAAAAAAGATTTTCAAAATTTTCTAATTCCTATAATATATTTCAAATGGAAGTTTCAATCACGCTAACTTATGAACATTGACAAAAAAGATTTTCAACATTTTCTAATTTTAAAAACATATTTGAAATGGAATATTCAATCATGCTCACTTATGAACATTGACAAAAAAGGATTTTCAACATTTTCTCATTTTAAAAATATATTTGAAATGGAATATTCAATCATGCTCACTTATGAACATTGACAAAAAAGGATTTTCAACATTTTCCAATTTTTATAGTATATTTGAAATGGAATATTCAATCATGCTAACTTAAGAACATTGACAAAAAATGATTTTCAACATTTTCTAAATTTAATAATATATTTGTAATGGAAGATTCGATCATGCTAACTTATGAAAACCTCAAGTCAATGTTTTTTACTGTCTATCCTATGTAGATAAGGCTTGTTCTTTGCACACACCATTACCAAGCACATGCCCACTGTATGCAGCATGTCTCATCAGTCAAGCAACATTGAAGCACCTACTGTGATCATTGCAGCATCAGAATATAAACACTGCAACAAAGCATAGCTGACCTGCATCTAGACAGTTGATATACTTCAGAGACATACTAGATTAATTAAGTCTCTGCCATACTTAAGAGTCTGCCATACTACTTAAGAGTCCGCCATACTACTTAACAGTTCACAAACACTTCCACCTTCCAGATTCACAGTTCACAACCATACTAGCGCAAAAGTTAAACATCATCAACTATATTGATGATGAGTACCACTACCAGCTTCACAGAGGGTGACTAGATGGGACCCATAGCCTTTAGGAGGGCTGCATGCTCTGCCCTGATCTTCACGTCGTTCCCACTCGTCGTTACACCGCATGCATGGGACATAAGGTGCTCATACAGCCCATCCTTGGGAATTGGCTTAGTGGTGCAGTATGGGCACCTGAACTTGCCCCACTTGTAGTACGCCGCCTTCCCCTTCTCCCTGATCTTGTTGGCTTCATGCTCAATGAAGGACTTGTGGTTCCACTCTTCCACCTCATCTCCAGAGTTGTACTGCACATATAAATACATACTTACCATTTAGAGTAATGTAATTAACAAACATCAAATAATTGCCATTTACTTGCCCGTTAATGAACAAACAAACATAATAGCCCATTTACAGCTAATTAATGCACAAACAACAGAATAGTTCCATTTAGAAGAATTTAATGGACAAACAACAGAATAGTTCCATTTATATGCATTCATATATGGTTTCATGAAAAAACATCACACATATCCCATTTACAGCTAATTAATGCACAAACAACACAACTTTGAGAGGAATTAGTTGAAACCACAACAAAACTTTCCATTTTAGAATAATTCAATGGACAAACAACACAATATTTCCATTTATGTGCATTCAGATATGGTTTCATGATCAAAGACCACAGATATGCCATTTAGAGCTAATTAATGACCAAACAACACAACTTTATGATATGAATGAATAAACTATATAACATTCCAATTTAGAGGCATTCATATAGGGCATCATCAACAAACAACATCTCAGACAGATTAATAAACAGACCAAAAACAACTTGGGGTTACCTCCTCGTCGTCGTCAGAATCAGACGGGTCGTTGAACCCAGTGATGTCCAGCTTCCTCTTGTTGCCAGCAGCTTCCTCATTCTGCAATAGAAGTAATTAATTCAATTATACTACTAACTACATATAACATAGTATGCAAAGGTCAAGCAATCTGCAATGTGCTTCTAATAACCTAAAATGTTACTTTGACCTCAAATTATCCAAAGGTCAAGCATTCTACAATGATAGCTTGGTCAAACTAAAATTTTAGATCATGCTGACTGTGGTCCTTCAAACTATAATGCCAGACTGGGCACCAACAATAATATTGTGAGTGCTCAGGTGTGCCAATTAATGGAAGTAGTACATTGGTTGACAACAAGTAATTGCATTTACTTCATCTGGCTCATGTAATGTACATAGTGGTGCATCAGCTGCCCTATAATCTGAACCTTATATTGGATAGTATATTGTAATGCCATGAGCTTCAGGAAAGGAAATCTTAGTGCAATTTTTGGTGCTAGGTGTGAAACTATTTCATATGACATTCATTCATGGAGTTATGCAACATAAATTTAATATGACCTGGTCATCTGGCATAGTTGCATGTCTAGCAAATCTACTTATGGTTTACTTTATAAGTACAGCAATCCTACAGATCAAAAATAAAACCTACCTATAATTTTAGTTTATGGATAATGAAGTGAAGCTCCTAACTATTTTGAAATTGCGCACTAGTTAAACATACTGTGTTCATTTCAACAATTAACTGACACACTTCTGTCACACAAAGTAGGATTTAAACCTCATTTCTACAATATCAACTTTAATAGACACACTGGGTGGCTGCTCAGCCCCTGCCGTGGCCCACTGAGGGAATATGCACAACAAATCTAACAAAATATACAGCACAGAACAGAATCTGAGCACATGCGGCAATCCAGATTCTAATATAAATAACCTAACTCTCATTATGATGTCTCTAGCATTCAAGCACGAATCAACTAGAAAAAACCCTAACTCTGAAATGGGGTTCGCCATTCAATCAAATAACCCTAACAAGCAGAAGGGGGTGCCGCAATCAATCACAAATCTACTATAAAAAACCCCATCTACTAAATCTTCTGCTAATCTACTACAAGTATGAAAGAAGGGGAACGAGAAGCATTACCACATCCACCACCTGCTTGTCGCTCGCCTCCGCACCTACATCCAGTGCGCCGCCAGACGCCGTCACCACCAGGTCTGCCACGACGGAGTTCGAGCCCACCACCCCCTGCGCCACCAGATCCGCCGCCGCAGGGACCGATCCAGCGACTGCGGATGCAGCATCTCCCGCACCGCCGACGGCGGCCACTTCTTGGACGGCATCTGCCGCGATCTCCGCGCCCTCGACCACATCTCCGTGCGCAGCGACGGCAACGCCACGACCTTGCTCCATCGAAGCCTGAGAGAACCCGCTGGAGAGAGGGAGGCGGTGGGGTTGAGCGATTAGGTGAGGTGGCGGGGCGATGGAGACGAGGGGGAGACGATGCGCCAAGGAGGGAGGAGGGAGTGAGCCGATTTGGGGGGAAATGGTGGGCGGATGCGGCCGGTGGTGGTTCCCCTCCCTTCTTATAGGATGGGACGTTTTTGAAATTTTTCGTGCGTGGCGTGGCGCGTGGCTAGCCCACGACCGCCGCACGTGACAGCGGGCACGTGACAAGGGAAACCGAAATGCCCACGTATAATACGTCTATACCCTCAGCGTACAAAAGTAATCGGGCCGGTGCGGGCTCGTACCGGGCTCTACGCGCGCTCTACACGGACATAAAAAGACGATCGTGCCCCTCTTCACGAATCGTTTTTGACAGATCTCAGCCGTCCTTGTGTTTCTCCCCCTCGCGTTCAGCCCAGGGGGGAGCACCGGAGCAGAAACGCACCAACAAACCAACTACGGGGCCAAACATCCAGATCATTGAATCAAATTTGTGCGGGATCCCCAGACTCTGTGACATGCACAAGGACCAAGTATATAAATCTCAAAACAAGATAATCTCATGATCTGAATCAAGGAGCTAGGCCTAGCTCCTTGTTTCGGATTTACAACCCATAGATCTACAAAAAAGCCACCACTGCGGAAAGAAAGAATCGACGGGGCTTCGGACCTGAGAGTAGGGTGCCAAGACGGACGTCTCGATGGCCAAGACGAACTGCACTCCGAATGACGCGGCGCACGTGAAGAACAGCTTCAGGAGCTTGATCCAGTCGCCCCTCTTGCTAGCTTTCTCGGTATCCCCGCGGGGGCCTTCGATCTCCATGGCCAGGGTTCACTGAGGAGGAACTGAAAGGGCTAGAGAGGAAGAACGAGGGTGGCAGTGGCTAGTGACGAAGAACGAGTGTTGCAGAAGACCTCGCTATATATAGGGGGAGGGGACGGTGAGGCACGTGAGCAGTGACTCAGTATCAAATCTGTACAGCGGCTACTCCACTCGTGGACTGTTGTTCGGTTGCACTAGTAATCACTCCGCTAGCACTAGTAATGGCTGAAGTGCTACTACTATAGAGGGACTTTAGCACTAGTAATCACATGTATTGTGATTGGGGTATAAGATCGTAAGATTGATGATGAGATTGGTGTACAGGATATGGAATCACATGCGTTTATGAAGATCTATGGGTTGTAAATTGTTTCGGATTTTTGTAGGATTTTATAATATTAGAAAATCACAATCCCTATATTTTCATAAACCATCAGGTGGTCTCCCTGGAGTTGGTGCACTCCCTTGAGAAAGTCACCTACTCCAAGGAGACCACCCGATGGTTCATGAAAATGTAGGGATTGTCTTTTAAACCTTTCCTTCTTTATTACAGAAAAAGACCGAAGTACCGTTTGCTCCTGTTGGCGTATCACACGCAACAGGGACGCATGGGATCTAGTGGGGTAGTGTTAGGCTTAGGCTGGTCATAGTGGGGAGTAACTTTTTTTTTGTGGGAGATAGTGGGGAGTAACTTATACTAGTGTCATCTATATGATCCTAGTCTAAGTTACTACCTCCACAGTGCAAAGTAACATAGTACTAGTGCCATAGGTGATTTCATTTATTAGCTTGTAGACTCATCCTTTCTCGGGAAGCGCTATGTTACGGTAACATATTATGTTACTCTAAACACCTCTCTCCTCATTAACTACATGCCTCATAAACAAAATTTTCTTAAAATGCGCTATGTTATTACGTAAGTTACTCCCACTATGACTAGCCTTAGAGCTAATTGTTTGATTTCCCGTTCCCTAGTAATATTCTCATGTGTTTGTTGCAGCATTAGCAAACCGGAGCTCAAACGTCGGTCGGGCTCTATTTTCACTATGGATGGCTCTTGGAAGTGTCATCGGCTACCTGGTCTGTCACCTTCGGGTACTGAAAAGAGTACACACCTACTATTTCTATTTTCCTTTCATAAGTGTTTGTACTTATGGACATGCATGATGTGAGCATGTCCCTTATATATAGGTGGCTCCCCTGGCTGAGAACCTCGGGTTGCTGCGACTCGTGCGCCGACGTGAAGGGCGCGCTCTTGGCCGCAATGGTGACAAATATTTTTTGTTTTGTTTTTTCAAATGATGCTTGAACAAATTTCCTTTTATTTTGCCCTCATAATGTCATACTCAGATGAATGAGCGTAACTTACATAACTTGCATGAATGAGCGTACACAGACCTCAGATGTTGAACAATTCCATTTACCTTAGATGTTGGAAAAGCCATGAATTAGAGTACATGCAACTTTTTTTGGCTGCGGGCTAGGTCCAATACATTACCTTAGATGTGGTGCAAGGCAAAAACTGTTTCGAGAAGTGTCTTAGTAGTTGGTGGTCGAAGAACCTTAGATGTGGTGCCTTCCAACCTATGTCTATGCAAGTTTGAAAATTTGTTTTTTAGTGATAAGCTATCCTCCTTTTGATAAATAAATAAAAATTGAAAATGAGAGTCACACTGCATAGAGATGTTTATATAGTTCACATTCTTTCTTGCCTATTAGTGCTGTAATAATTGTGCCACACTGAAGCTTCAATGGTCAAGTGCATGCTTGACCTGTTATAAACTGTTTAATTTTGCCATACTATATGTTCTTACTTGTTACTTCTCTAGACAATGAATAGTGTGCTATCTGTTCAGGTCCTTCTCGGTGTCAGCGTAGTAATTACAGTGCTCCTCGCGAAGGAGCAGCCAATCGATGCCACCTCCATCGCTCCACGTCCCGGCGGCTGTCTTGCTGCCTTCATCGACCTGTACCAGGGTATAAAGAATATGACTAAGCCTATGGTGAAAGTGGTCATTCTAACGGCCGAGAACGAGACGGCACAGGTTGTGGTTCTTCTCCGGCATACGCTAGCTGCTGGAACCCACTGAGTTCAAGTCCGAAAAAGGATTGGACTCTGTGACATCGACCGACGCGACGATTACGTGGGTAAGTAGGTTCAATCAGTTTGGACTTGTTACGTACTTTCTCTGTTCTTAAATATAAGTCTTTTTAGAGATTTCAATAAAAACTACATGTCGATGTACATAGACATATTTTAGAGTGTACATTTACTCATTTTGCTCCGCATGTAGTCTCAATTGAAATATCTAAAAAGATTTATATATTATTTTTTTAGGGAAAAAAGACTTATATTTAGGAACCGAGGGAGTGAGTACATAACAAAACGTACTGATCTTAAACTCACTTGTCTGCTTTTACTTTTGCAGTTGGCTTGGTTTCCGTTTCTTCAATTCAACACAGACTGGGTTGGAAGGGACATCTATAATGGCAACCCGCTTGGGACAGCCCTGACCGTTGCTTTGCACCGCCGTCGTTGCACCGCCGTCGCTGCAGCACGTCGCTTGGGACGGCCACGACGGCCTTCGCCCGCACCAGGGGACTGCCACCAGATCCGGTCTGACCCGCACCTTGAACCACTCTCCGGCACCAACTCCGTCTAGCATCACCGCGCGCTTCACACGGATGCAGCCGAGCGCCCGCTGCCTGCCAGGACCCTTCCTAGCAGGGCCTCGCAGCGCCGCCGCCTCCATGGCTGCGCTCACGCCACCGCCACGGACGGTGCCGGTGCACCACCAACTCCCACCAACCTGCTGCGCCCTATGCCAGGCTCCAGGCGACTGCCGCCAGCACACTCCCCGCTGTGAGCCCCGCGCACCAAAACACCAAGAGGAGCCGGCAACCTCCCAACTCGCGCCAGATCCGAGTCATGGGATCCCGGAATCGCGCACAGAATGCCGAAGCCAACCGCCGCCCGAGCACTGGTGCCACCGTGGAGCCATCAGATCGGGGAGGAAGAAGACGTCGCGCGCCGCCGACCCGCGTGGACCTCGCCGCACACCTGAGCGCCGGCGCCATCAGATCGGGAGGAGGAGGAGCCCGCGCCTCGCCGCCGCCAGCGCCGCAGCGCCACCTAGCAGGGGAGCCACGCCGCCCAGAGCCACCGGCGGCCCGACGCAC
>NC_057814.1:493684060-493716999 GCF_018294505.1 Triticum aestivum | reverse complement strand
GCTGCCGCCGAGCCGAGCGCCGCCGCGAGGGCCAGCCGTCCCACGCCGCCCAGGAGCCTCGCGAGAGGGGAGGAGCCCCGCCGCCGACGCATGCGTGGGCTTTGCCCGGCGACGTCCCCTGGCGGCGGCGAGGGAGGAGGAAGGCGAGAAAGGGGTGTCGGCGGCGGCGAACTAGGGTTCCGCCCGGGCGCTTGCGGGAACGGCACGAGGGAATTGGTCAGTTGGCCCTTTCGAAGGGCGGGACGACGCTTCATTGCAAGTCCTGGGACTGGTCAAGCTAGAGTGCAGACGTACGGGATGGTATCTATAGATGCTCTTCTATTGCATGCTACAGCACCGAGTGCATGCATGCACCCGTACAATTTGTCAAGTGGCTAGGACCTAGGCACAGTTCAGTCTCGAATCAATCAGCATTCAGCAACATGATAAGGAATTGGCCCGCATTCAATATAACCAAGGTACTGCTATCACAGTTTAAGACACTCTTTCTAACAACACAGGCCTTAACACAACAGAAGTGATCTATGCGAGATCAATTGTTACACTTATATATCTAGCTGCTTTAACCATCAAGATATACTTAACAAGTAACAACCGTACCAGTCTCAAGCATGAAATGATTATTCTCAGTTAGATAGACTAATGGCTAAATGCATGAAATAAACATGCTCTGCTCTATCTAGTTTATTTTCGAAAAGAAAAAGAAACAAGTATATATGGGCATAACAAATAAGGCATGTATAATGATACTGAGATGATAGGTTGATACTTGATAGTATCTCCATAATTAATCTTCGTGAAGAAATAAGACATTCGCCTGCGGTCAGTGGTTCGGCGGGAGACGCAATGACACCCTAAACTGTTAATGTTTAGAATACCAAAAATATTAATCAGGGATCAATTTTGAGCATTGGATCAATTATATACTACCCGCTATTTCCAGTAGTATGACATACCGTAAAAAGTCTCTACAACAAGTGGTTCAGGTTCTTCCCCCAGTGGTAGCCACATTCTACTTGGGTTTTGATTCTTTGGTTTGCATTTAAGAAAATTATTTGAAATGCATAAATGTACAGAATGCTGAAAAAGGTTACACAAAATTTTGCGTGTACAAAATACGATCATATATGAGCTCTGTAACGAAGAAAATATGTGTTAACGTTGCTTCTAGATTATTTATCCCAGGAAAAAGGTTTTACTAGAATGGTTGGCCAGTGTGAACACCCAGGACCCATGCTTTATTGCATGTCCTGGGTCCTAGGTCTCGCCAAGTCGGCACTATTTGTCAAAGAAAAGGTCTGCACTATTTGTCCTGATCAGCAACTGGACGAACTTGAGCCCGCATGCAAGCAGCGTCGTCGTCGCCTATTGGTTTGCATTGTCTTCCCTCTCGTTGTCTTCAACCTATCTCCTCCTCTATCCTCCTAAGCCTCCTTCGTTAAATAGCAGAGCCGAGGCAGGGCAAGCAGACATGCGTGCCGAGCAGCCATGGCTACCCTCCACATGTCCCTCGGCCTCCTCCTCCTCCTATCCATGCACACTATTCCTCCTAGCATAGCCACAGAAGATGATACTCTCGCGCCAGGCCAGCCATTTGCTGTCAGCGACAAGCTCGTTTCTAGCAACGGCAAGTTCGCGCTTGGCTTCTTCCAGCCCGGCGCCGGCAACATCAGTAGTAATTCATCTACCTCTCCCGGTTGGTACCTTGCCATATGGTTCAACAAGATCCATGTCATCACTCCCATCTGGGTCGGCAACCGGGAGAGGCCAATCGCCGGATCCGATCGGAGAGCAACACAACTTCAAATTTCAGAAGATGGCAACCTTGTCGTCTTCAACAACGCCACACAATCCGCCGTCTGGTCCACCAACATCACCAATACTAGACCAACACCAACATCTCCAATACTAGAACCAACACCAGCAACACGAGGGCCATCCTCTTGGGCAGTGGAAACCACGTCATAGAAAGCCTGTCAAGTGAGGTGCTGTGGGAGAGCTTCGATAACCCAACCGACATCCTGCTCCCAAACGCCAAGATTGGCTGGAACAAGGTCACAGGCCTGAACCGTGTCAGTATCTCGTGGAAGAGCCGGATCGACCCGGGCCTCGGCTCCTTCAGCGTGGGGCTGGTAACCAATGGCACCAGGATGGTGACGGCCAGGCGTCGAGGCTACCCTTCCGAAGTGTACTGGTGGTGGTCGCCTGACGACCACTCGTCGATGCAGATCCCAGCACTCAGGAAGCTGCTGCACATGAGCCCACAGACCAGCATGGTCGTCCCGGAATACGTCAACAACAAGCAGGAGGAGTACTACATGTACACCTCCCCAGATGAGATATCTTCGTTCCTCTTCGTCGACGTGTTTGGTCAGACCAGGCTGAACGTGTGGTCGCAGGACAACCAGGCCTGGCATAGCATCTACGTCGAGCCCGCCGATCCCTGCATCCCATACGCCACATGTGGACCGTTCACCATCTGTACCGGCAACTCACACCCGCCATGCGAGTGCATGGAGAGCTTCTCCAGGACGTCGTCTTGGGATTGGGAGCTCGGTGATCGGACAGGAGGGTGCTCCAGAAACACTCAGCTGGATTGCAATGGCAACAGCAGTTCCACAGACGTGTTCCACCCCATGGTTCGTGTGACATTGCCATATGGTCCCCGGAGTTTACAGCATGCTCCTGCAACTCGGAGCGAATGTGAAGTGGCCTGTCTCAGCAACTGCTCCTGCTCTGCTTACTCCTACCAAGATAGCAAATGCTCTGTTTGGCATGGGGAGTTGTTCAGTGTAAACAAGGATGATGGCATCGAGATCAGCTCTGAATATACTCTGTATATTCGCCTTGCCGCCGGAGATGTTCTGAGTTCAACAAGAGATAAAAGAAAACCAGCAGCTGGAGTTGTTATTGCTACAAGCGTTATCAGTTCTGGGTTGCTGATGCTCATGCTGCTACTAGTGATCTTGCGGAACAGATTCAACTGGTGTGGTGTGCCATCACAGGCCACCAATCAAGGTAGTGTTGGAGTTGTTGCCTTTAGATACGCCGATTTGGGCTGTGCTACAAAGAATTTCTCACTGAAGCTAGGAGCAGGAGGTTTTGGGACTGTATTTAAGGGAGTTCTAAGTGACCTGACTAGTGTAGCAGTCAAAAGGCTTGAAGGTGCCCGTCAGGGTGAGAAGCAATTCAGGGCAGAGGTAAGTGCACTTGGACTGATCCAGCACATCAACCTGGTCAAATTGGTTGGTTTCTGTTGTCATGGTGATAAGAGGCTACTTGTATATGAACACATGTGCAATGGTTCTCTTGATTCCCATCTGTTCCAGAGCAATGGTACAGTCCTCAACTGGAGCACCAGATATCAGATAGCCATCGGAGTTGCTAGAGGACTGTCCTACCTGCATCAGAGTTGCCGCGAATGCATCATACACTGCGATATCAAGCCAGAAAATGTACTTCTCGATGAATCGTTTGTCCCTAAAATTGCAGACTTTGGGTTGGCATCGGTCATAGGAAGGGATTTTAGCCGGGTTCTAACTACATTCAGGGGAACTACAGGGTATCTTGCCCCAGAGTGGCTTAGCGGTGTTGCTATTACATCAAAAGTGGATGTTTACAGCTTTGGCATGGTACTGATGGAAATCATATCGGGAAGAAGGAATGCGTCTGTTGTGAACACTAGCAGCAACAACCATGTCGTTTTTTTCCCTGTGCGAGCCATCAGCAAGCTTCATGAGGGAGATGTGCAGAGCTTGGTAGATCCAGAATTATATGGTGACTTCAGCTTGGATGAGGTTGAAAGGGTTTGCAACGTAGCATGTTGGTGTATCCAGGCTAATGAGTTGGACCGGCCAACAATGGGTGAAGTGGTCAGAGTTCTTGAGGGTCTAATGGAGCTTGATATTCCTCCGATGCCGAGACTGCTTGCGGCTATAACAACATAATGCTCTGATGTCACTTCGATGTAGTAATCTAACTATTTGTATTGCTACTTTTATTTGCTTCAGCAAATTTTATGGTTCTCGTTTGGACGTGTAATAGCTCAAAGATCATATACTATAATATAAAATAATATAGTAAATAATTTCTTTCCTGCATCATATAGTTCATTTGATCTCTATTTTATTTGCTTCAGCAAATTTTATGGTTCTTGTTTGGAGCGTGTAATAGCTCAAGGATCATAAAATCTAGAATAATATGATAACTAATTAATTTCTTGCGTCTTATAGTGCATTTGATATCCTACGGCAATACTAAATCACTTAATGAATAAATTCAGAAAACAAAAAATAAAACTATTAATTAAAAAAAGACACAAGTACACCAATTAAATGATAAATGCCGAAGGCTATCTGAACTCATAAATATCATTACTTATAGACTAGTCATCAATCTGTGCACCTACATGCTAGCTATTTTATTAGAATGCTACTTTTACTTAGGGAGTGTCTATATTACAGTCGACTGGAAACAAATTGGACTTCAGTCAATTTTTTCATCCAGTGACATGACATGTATATGTATATATGTATGTACGACAAAAGAGACAACAGAAAAAACGAATGTATGTGAATTCATGTCACGAGACCAAAAAACGACTGAAAACCAAAATAGTTTCAGTAATAGCCATGACAGTGTAATTGTTAGGAATTATTGGGATTTAGACCATCTGTTATCTCTACTAGAACAATGCCCGTGAGTTGCAACGGGATATAAATATTCTAGTACGTTAGCTTGTGATTTACGTGTCAATAATAATGTGATTGTGTAAGTAAATGTTCATCAAATTCTAACCTTGAATTACCTTATATTTTGATTAGAAGTTTGGTAAATAATTAAAGTGGAATTGGTTCAGAAGGTAAGTAAATTAAGGTGAAATGGGAACCTTACGGGATTGATTATCATATACATGGAAGGTTGGACGAAGGGATGATGGGAAGAAAGGTGAAATGGGAAATCACCTTAATTTACTTACCTTCTGAATCAATTCCATTTTAATTATTTACCAAACTTCAGATAAAATTATAAGGTAATTCATGGTCAGAATTTGATGATAATTTATTTACACAATAGCATTATTATAGACAGGTAAATCATAAGCCGACATAATAGAAGATTTATATCCCATTGCAACGCACGGGCATTATTTTAGTATCCAATAATTTCTAGGAAAATCCCATAGGCTCATGTGGCACGTTCATGCATGACAAGAAAGAAGCTGAAAGTTTTGCGCTGGTGGAAAATGAAACCAAATGGTTGTGAATACTGCCATTCATCTCTCAATTGATGGCATTAATGTTTTGGTTTCGGTTTCTCCGTTAGTACATTGGTTTCTCCGTTCCATGCGCGCTAGCATATTTTGTCATGCAAGAAGTTGAAACGATTGGCCTACTAATGGAAGACGAAACTGACCACTTAATAGAATTTTTAGTGCGGCTGTTTCTCCTCTTTTTAATGGGAATTAGTGCGTCTATTTTATTGACTCAAAATGAAGTATCAAGTGGATAAAAACACAATGAGCACACACCCGACCTCTGCATAATTAGGATGCACACAGCCAACACCAACGCACGCACACAAATAATCACAGCGGAAAATAGCAAAGTCATATAAAACCAAAGTATGCCTGAGTGAGAAAAAAAAAGTCCTCCAAACCGATCAACACAACGATCGACAAACTACAACAACCATATCCGCATCAATCATCTCTTGACACCACAAGGACAACGAGTTTCTATAACAGCAACGCCTTCAAGAAGAAATGACATTCAAGGCCATCGTTACCGGATTCAACAGCAAGTGCCAGAATCTAGGGTTTCACCCTGAAGAATGAGTCCAAAGCACATCCGAGCAATCCCTTCAACAAGGGAACGATGCAAATAATATCATCATTGCCAGGTATAACCGCCAAGTGCCAGAATCTAGGGTTTCGCCCTGAAGAACGAGTCCAAAACACATCCGAGCAATCCCTTCAACAAGGGAACGATGCAAATAACATCATCATTGCCAGGTATAACCTCAATTCAGACCTAGGGTTTCCACCTCAGTACAAAATATAATCATATATGAGCTCTGTAACGAAGAAAATATGTGTTACCATTGCTTCTAGATTATATGTATCCCAGGAAAAAGGTTGCTTCTCCGCCTCCATCTCAAGCATCTTGGCTTGCTTCTCCGCATCGAGCTCAGGCCTCCTACTTTGGATCTCCATGAAGGCGTTCATTTGCTCTTCCTTGTCTTACCAACGCTTCTCCTCCAAATTTCCTACGCACACGCAAGATCATGGTGATGCATAGCAATGAGAGGGGAGAGTGTTGTCCACGTACCCTCATAGACCGAAAGCGGAAGCGTTAGCACAACGCGGTTGATGTAGTCGTACATCTTCACGATCCGACCGATCAAGTACCGAACGCACGGCACCTCCGAGTTCAACACACGTTCAGCCCGATGACGTCCCTCGAACTCCGATCCAGCCGAGTGTTGAGGGAGAGTTTCGTCAGCACGACGGCGTGGTGACGATGATGATGTTCTACCGACGCAGGGCTTCGCCTAAGCACCGCTACAGTATTATCGAGGTGGACTATGGTGGAGGGGGGCACCGCACACGGCTAAAAGATCAAATCAATTATTGTGTCTATGGGGTGCCCCCTTGCCCCCGTATATAAAGGAGCAAGAGGAGGAGGCGGCCGGCCAGGGAGAGGCACGCCAAGGGGGAGTCCTACTCCTACCGGGAGTAGAATTCCCCCCCTTCCAAGTAGTAGGAGTAGGAGTCAAGGAAAGGGGAGAGAGAAGAGAAGGAAGAGGGGGCGCAGCCCCTCCCCCTAGTCCAATTCGGAATAGGCCTTGGGGGGCGCCCAGCCTCTCCTCTCTCTTTCCCCTAAAGCCCAATAAGGCCCATATACTCCCCGGCGAATTCCCGTAACTCTCCAGTACTCCGAAAAATACCCGAATCACTCGGAACCTTTCCGATGTCCGAATATAGTCGTCCAATATATCGATCTTTACGTCTCGACCATTTCGAGACTCCTCGTCATGTCCCTGATCTCATCCGGGACTCCGAACTACCTTCGGTACATCAAAACACATAAACTCATAATATAACCATCATCGAACTTTAAGCGTGCGGACCCTACGGGTTCGAGAACAATGTAGACATGACCGAGACACATCTCCGGTCAATAACCAATAGCGGAACCTGGATGCTCATATTGGCTCCCACATATTCTATGAAGATCTTTATCGGTCAAACCGCATAACAACATACGTTGTTCCCTTTGTCATCGGTATGTTACTTGCCCGAGATTCGATCGTCGGTATCTCGATACCTAGTTCAATCTCGTTAGTTCCGTAATACATCATCCCGCAACTAACTCATTAGTTACAATGCTTGCAAGGCTTATAGTGATGTGCATTACTGAGTGGGCCCAGAGATACCTCTCCGACAATCGGAGTGACAAATCCTAATCTCGAAATACGCCAACCCAACAAGTACCTTCGGAGACACCTGTAGAGCACCTTTATAATCACCCAGTTATGTTGTGACGTTTGGTAGCACACAAAGTGTTCCTCCGGTAAACGGGAGTTGCATAATCTCATAGTCATAGGAACATGTATAAGTCATGAAGAAAGCAATAGCAACATACTAAACGATCGAGTGCTAAGCTAACGAAATGGGTCAAGTCAATCACATCATTCTCCTAACGATGTGATCCCATTAATCAAATGACAACTCTTTGTCTATGGCTAGGAAACATAACCATCTTTGATCAACGAGCTAGTCAAGTAGAGGCATACTAGTGACACTCTGTTTGTCTATGTATTCATACATGTATCATGTTTCCGATTAATACAATTCTAGCATGAATAATAAACATTTATCATGAAATAAGGAAATAAATAATAACTTTATTATTGCCTCTAGGGCATATTTCCTTCACCAACAATGGGAGAGGTTGAAGGACTTGCCCTCATGTTGGGCCTTGAATGCCCCCAAAGCTTGAAATGCCTACAAATGAATAGCATGCAAGCATATGGGCAAATGGACATGCAAGCATAACGGAAACAGATACGAAGAGGGCGCATGTATACTATATCTTTCATGCCCATGCCGCTCACGGGCGTGCCTTGATGGTCTCAAGGGTGGCGCAAAATTTGTTGCACTCTTGTTGTATCACCCTCCAACGCTCCGAGAGGGACACCCAGCCACGCTTGCTTTGCATTTGATATGGCGCAAACTTCTTGCGTTCATGGTACTCATGATGAACACGAAGCCAAAAGGTTGATGCCTTTTGTTCGGCGCCGACCTTGGGGTCTTGCCCAATGTCCCTCCAACACACAGAAAGGAGTTTGTCCTCGGATGGCATGTATGCCTTCGTCCGCTTGCTTTTGCGCTTCGGCTTCGCGCCGGCTTGGTTGGCGAGCTCGTCCTCGAACAAAGGCTCCCCGACGATGTCCATTTCATCCTCTTCCTCGAGGCCGTAGTCCTCTAGGAACTCATGGTCAAGCGGGAAGGTGCTGCCCATGCCGGCCTGATCTTGCATGAAGGTGTCGTCCATGCCAGCTTGATCATACGTCGCCGGCATGAATGGCGCTCGGCCGTCTTGGCTTTGGGTCTCCCCGGGATCATATGCAGCCGCGGTGGCACCGCTAGTGAAGGCAGCGGCCGCCACACTGCCTTCAAAGATGATGTTCTCGATGATGAAACGGTTGGCCGTTTCATCGTCACCGGCCGCTGGCATTTTGTCGAACTGGTTGCTGGAGCCGGGGAGCATGTCGCCTGGTATCTCCCGCGGGCGTTTCCTCGCCCCTCCGGAGGATGATGCACCGGCCGTCGGCATGGCGTTGAGGTCGATGGCCACGGGCGCGGGCGTGGACCGCGCCACCACGTTCACCTCCGGCGAGCATTCCCTGGAGAAGCGGGAGGCTTGCGGATAGACGTGGAAGCCGGGAATCGGCTGCCTGGCAGATGCGTGCCGCGACTCTAGCAGCACCATCCGAGGAAATGCCGACGAGCCCGTGCTGGCCGCGGCCATGGCGCCGCTGACGAGCCCGTGCTGGCCAGGGTTTAACCCTAGGTAGATCAGGGCCTCCCTCGTTGCTGCGGCGACTCGGGCATTGGTTTCCTCCTGCTTTGCGGCGGCGGAGAGGGCAGCGACGGCCGCTGCTTCGTCCCTTGTGTCTTGCGGGTGCCTCCGGCCCTTCCTCTAGGCCGACTTCACGACCCGCTCCTCGGGCGTCAGCTTCTTCTTGGGCGGCGCCGCAGTCTTGCGGGGTGCACGGGGCTTGCCTTTGGCGGAGGCGACGGGGGTGAGGCTGGACGAGGGGAGGGACGTGAGGCCGACGACGACATCGAGGGTCAGCGCGTCCATGGCGAGCGGCCGGGAGCGCGAGTGGGCGGGAGGGTTTTGGGAAAGTGGAGGGAAATGGTGGTTGCTGTGCCACCGACTGGCGAGCCAGGGGGAGGAGTAGGCGCGTGTCGCGCGCGTCCGTTTCATGTCCGCACTCAGGCTCAAATTTGGGCCAGGAATGAGTCGGCGGTCGGACGAAAAGCGGACGCGCGTCCATTTGGATCGACGCGTTGGGCTGACTTTTATGTTAACGGCGACCCAAACGGACACACGTAGGCGAAATGAGTCGGAGTGTTGGGGTTGCTCTAAGTGTGTGAGATGGCCGTCTCAAAACCTTAAAGCACTGAAATATATGACCCATCATGTGCAGAACCAGTCGATGTTTTGCTTACTTGCTACTCCCTCCGTTCCTAAATATAAGTCTTTGTAGAGATTCCACTAAATGGACTACATACAGAGCAAGATGAATGAATCTAAACTTAAAATGCAACTATATACATCCGTATGTGGTTCATAGTGAAATCTCTACAAAGACTTACATTTAGGAACGGAGGGAGTACATTATTTTTAAGTGCGTGGGCATGCAGAGCACTTGATGCTACAGGACACGGGCACATGGCCCAAGCAAGCATTGTTTGGAGACTCTTGCTAGCGGTCATGTTACATAGATTCGTTGCCTATGGGCCTGCTAAGCAGCTGGCGTACTCTGTAGTCTACTGACACAGTTTTTTGTCGGTCGACATGTGGTCAGCAAAATCAAAATTCATATAGAATGGTTCGTCAGTGTGAACACCCAGGACCCATTCTTCATTGCATGTCCTGGGTCCTTGGTTTCGCTAAGTCTGCACTATTTATCGTGATCAACAACTGGACGAACTTGAGCCCGCATGCAAGCAGCGTCGTCGTCGTCTATTCGTCTGCATTGTCTTCCCTCTCGTTGTCTTGAACCTATCTCCTGAGAAGTGCATCGCTAGACGCATTGGCATCAGGATTCGCATCAGGATGGCGTGCTAGTTAGAGTATAGTGGGGTGTTGGCTTTCAGTTTGCGGGGAAATATCAGGTGATACGAAAGCTTATATGCTACCATGATATATCAACTTAAAAGATTCAAATTCAAACTTGTCAAAAAATTTTGAAAAAAAATCATGGATGTTCATGGCATATATGTCGACAACCCCTAACAAATTCCGCTCAAAATTCAACATACACATACAGAAACAAAAAAGACAAATTCAGATGTGAATAGTGTCATTTTTGCTTTTGTCTTCTTTTGACACTATTCATGATGGATTTGTCTTTTTTTTCTCTATGCGTATGTTGGATTCTGATCAGAATTTTTTAGGGGTTGTCGACACATGTCATGTACATTCATGATTTTTTTCAGAATTTTTCACAAGTTTAAATTTGAAATTTTTCAAGTTAATATCATGATAGCATATAAGGGCTGGTATCACCTAAGAGTAGTACCACTAGTACTATAGCCCCCTGCTTCATGGTCAGAGGTTTGGAGCCTAGTAATTTTATTTTTACAATAATGCATGTGCGCAGAAGTAGTACCACTGCTACTAGCCTAGAGCTTGGAGCCTAGTAGTTTTACCATCCACTCTAGCTAAGTTGACTTCAGAAGTTCAACACAGTATGGTGAAACCCAATACTCTATATCAGATCGCACTTGTGGCATGTGTGGCAAACGCTATGGGTGGCTCTTTGGTGGTAGGATCTTAACGGTAGGGTATTTTTCACGTCAAACGGACGTCACGGCTCAGTCGAATCCTACCGCCAAGGTCTACCGCGGTAGGCAGTTATACCCTACCGCCATCAACCTCGGCGGTAGGAAAAGGGTCGGATCCAAAAAAAATTTAGACCAGGGTTAAATTTGGCTTAAGTTTCGCAAAAAGGTCAAAACACCAAAATTGGCCTTTGAATGCAGCAAGGCACACCCCCACCGCGCTGTAGATGAAACAAGGTCCTTGTGTCAGCCATGTGGCCACGGTATTTATCTATATATAATGATGTGTCTTTGTCATTCCCAGCACTTTTTAATGCACGGATCACCTCGATCAGGCCAACCATTGTCGTCCAGATGCCGCTGCGTCCATCCACTCTCCCTATCTCCTCTACTCTCCTAAGCCTCCTTCGTTAAATGGCAGAACCGAGGGAGGGCAAGCAGACATACAAGCAGAGCAGCCATGGCTACCCTCCACATGTTCCTCGGCCTCCTCCTCCTCTCCATGCACACCATTCCTCCTAGCATAGCCACAAAAGACGATACTCTCGCGCCAGGCCAGCCATTTGCCGTCGGCGACAAGCTCGTCTCCAGCAACGGCAAGTTCGCGCTTGGCTTCTTCCAGCCCAGTGCCGGCAACACCAGCAAGTCATCCACCTCTCCACATTGGTACCTTGCCATATGGTTCAACAAGATCCATGTCATCACTCCCGTTTGGGTCGCCAACCGGGAGACGCCAATCGCCGGACCCGATCTGAGAGCAACGCAGCTTCAAGTCTCAGAAGATGGCAACCTTGTCGTTTTAAACAACGCCACCCAATCCGTTGTCTGGTCCACCAACATCACCAATACAAGAACCAACACCAACATCTCCAATGCTAGAACCAACACCAGCAACACGAGGGCCATCCTCTTGGGCAGTGGGAACCTCGTCATAGAAAGCCTGTCAAGCGAGGTGCTGTGGCAGAGCTTCGACGACCCAACCGACGTCCTGCTCCCAGGCGCCAAGATCGGCTGGAACAAGGTCACCGGCCTGAACCGTCTCGGCATCTCGTGGAAGAGCCGGATTGATCCGGGCCTCGGCTCCTTCAGCGTGGGGCTGGTAACCAATGGCACCAGGATGGTGACGGCCAGGCGTCGAGGCTACCCTTCCGAAGTGTACTGGTGGTGGTCGCCTGACGACCACTCGTCGATGCAGATCCCAGCAATCACGAAGCTGCTGCAAATGAGCCCACAGACCAGCATGGTCGTCCCAGAATACGTCAACAACAGGGAGGAGGAGTACTACATGTACACCTCACCAGATGAGATCTCTTCGTTCCTCTTCATGGACGTGTTTGGTCAGGCCAGGCTGAACGTGTGGTCGCAAGACAACCAGGCATGGCATAGCATCTACGTCAACCCAGCCGATCCCTGCACCCCATACGCCGCCTGCGGACCGTTCACCGTCTGCACCGGCAGCTCGCACCCGCCATGCGAGTGCGTGGAGAGCTTCTCCAGAACGTCGCCTCAGGATTGGGAGCTCGGTGACCGGACAGGAGGGTGCTCCAGAAACACTCCGCTGGATTGCAATGGCAACAGGAGTTCCACAGACGTGTTCCACCCCATAGCTCGTGTGGCATTGCCCTATGGTCCCCAGAGTTTACAGCATGCTCCTGCAAATCGGAGCGAATGCGAATGGGCCTGCCTCACCAACTGCTCCTGCACTGCTTACTCCTACCATGACAGCAAATGCTCTGTTTGGCAAGGGGAGTTGTTCAGTGTAAACAAGGATGATGGCATCGAGATCAGCTCTGAATATACTCTGTATATTCGCCTTGCTGCCGGAGATGTTCCGAGTTCAACAAGAGATGGTAAAAGAAAACCAGCAGCTGGAGCTGTTATTGCTGCAAGCGTTATCAGTTTTGGGTTGCTGATGCTCATGCTGCTACTGGTGATCTTAAGGAACAGATTCAACTGGTGTGGTATGTCATCACAGGACACCAATCAAGGTAGTGTTGGAGTTGTTGCCTTTAGATACGCCGATTTGGGCCGTGCTACAAAGAATTTCTCAGTGAAGCTAGGAGCAGGAGGTTTTGGGACTGTATTTAAGGGAGTTCTAAGTGACCTGACTAGTGTAGCAGTGAAAAGGCTTGAAGGTGCGCGTCAGGGAGAGAAGCAATTCAGGGCAGAGGTAAGTGCACTTGGACTGATCCAGCACATCAACCTGGTCAAATTGGTTGGTTTCTGTTGTCATGGTGATAAGAGGCTACTTGTATATGAACACATGTGCAATGGTTCTCTTGATTCCCATCTGTTCCAAAGCAATGGTATAGTCCTCAACTGGAGCACCAGATATCAGATAGCCATCGGAGTTGCTAGAGGATTGTCCTACCTGCATCAGAGTTGCCGCGAATGCATCATACACTGCGATATCAAGCCAGAAAATGTACTTCTCGATGAATCGTTTGTCCCTAAAATTGCAGACTTTGGGTTGGCATCGGTCATAGGAAGGGATTTTAGCCGGGTTCTAACTACATTCAGGGGAACTACAGGGTATCTTGCCCCAGAGTGGCTTAGCGGGGTTGCTATTACATCAAAAGTCGATGTTTACAGCTTTGGCATGGTACTGATAGAAATCATATCGGGAAGAAGGAATGCGTCTGTTGTGAACACTAGCAGCAACGACCATGTCACTTTTTTCCCTGTGCAAGCCATCAACAAGCTTCATGAGGGAGATGTGCAGAGCTTGGTAGATCCAGAATTACATGGTGACTTTAACTTGGATGAGGTTGAAAGAGTTTGCAATGTAGCATGTTGGTGTATCCAGGATAATGAGCTGGAGCGGCCAACAATGGGTGAAGTGGTCAGAGTTCTTGAGGGTCTAATGGAGCTTGATATGCCTCCGATGCCAAGACTGCTTGCGGCTATAACAACATAATGCTCTGATGTCACTTCGATGTAATAATTCTAACTATTTGTATTGTGTATGCTACCTTTATTTGCTTCAGCAAATTTTATGGTTCTCGTTTGGACGTGTAATAGCTCAAAGGTCATATAAGATTATAAATAATTTTTTTCCTGCATCTTATAGTTCATTTGATCTCTATTTTATTTGCTTCAGCAAATTTTATGGTTCTCGTTTGGAGCGTGTAATAGCTCAAGGATCATAAAATCTAGAATGATATGATAATTAATTAATTTCTTGCATCTTATAGTGCATTTGATATCGTACGGCAATACTAACTCACTTAGTGAATAAATTGAGAAAACAAAAAAATACAACTATTAATAAAAAAATAAACAAGTACACCAATTAAATGATAAATGTTGAAGGCTATCTGAACTCACAAATATCATCACTTATAAACTAGTCATCAACCTGTGCGCCTACATGCTAGCTATTTTATTAGAATACTACTTTTATTTAGGGAGTGTCTATATTACAGTCGACTCGAAACAAATTGGACTTCAATCAATTTTTTCATCTAGTGACAACGTGACACGTGTATGTATATATGTATGTACGACAAAAGAAACAACAGAAAAAATGAATGTATGTGAATTTATATCACGAGACAAAAAAGGACTGAAAACCAAAATAGTTTCAGTAAAAAACGTAACAGTGTAATAAATGCACTAAACCTGACCGTTGCATCTGAGGCCCCTTTGCACCTGAACATGGGGCAAATCTGGTAGTTGCTCACAGAATCACTTCATCCCATTCACATCTGATCGATCCCTTGTTATTCTCTTCACACCTGGAACACTTCTACCCCCAAGAACAACACAACTGCTCCATCATAAAGAAAGATCTGACATAGGAAAACAGGAATTCAGAGATTTAGGGACTGTAAAAATTCAGTGACTACTGCACACCACAGCAAACTAGATATATAGTGACTTCCAAGTAGAAATTGAACAGATTACAAAAACAACACACTGTAACTCCACTCTTTTGCTACTGTAAATTCATCATTTGTTGGCATTTACATAGAAAAAGTAGAGAGCAGTAAATAACTCATGAAGTAGTTAACATGTCAGAAGCAGCAAACTGTAATATCAGTGAACAACAGGAAAATAACAAAAATAGGCATCAGAAGCTCAGGTTTTAACTGTAAAAAACACATGATTTGCAGGAATATAACAATTGTAACTCACCTACATACCAACTGTAAGAGCACATCTACAATCCAAGTATCCAACCTTAGAAGTAGGCTGGTAAAAATGTTTTTTCCCTATATACATACATGCATCATACAAACTTACAATCGCATGTATACAGTAAATTGCCTTAAATCTCACTGTAAAAAGCAAAAGAAATACTAAGCTAAGAACCAGCCTAAAAATTTGGTATTACCCAACACATGTATGCATGCAAAGCCCAACATCTACAATCCCAAGTAAGAAGTAGGTTGGAAAAATGGTCTTCCCTAACATACATACATGCATAAAAAACTAAGGTTTCAACTATAAAACACATCTACAATCCAACCTGAGAAGTAGGCTGGACAAATCATTTTTCCGAACATACATACATCCATCATACTACCAACAGTTGCGTATACACAGTAAATTGCCTTTAAGATCACTGTAAAAAGGAAAAGCAACAATACTAACCTAGGAACCGGCCTTTAAATTCGGTAATACCAATCATACAAACACACCTGCACAGTACAAAAAGCCTATAAGCTCACTCTAGAAAAGGAATAACAACCTAAGGAACAAACTAGAAAAACAGTATTGCCCGACATACATTCATGCATCAAGGTATTTACAGTGACACATCAAGCTATTTACAGTGACACATACACAGTATAAACCCTTCAAGGTCAGTGTATAAAAGGAAAACCGCCCAAGGAGCAGGCTAGTACTACCTAACATACATAGTCTATGGAAAAATAGTATGGGGATGTACAGACAAATACATGAATACTACAGATCAAAAACAAATAAAACTGAGTTGAAACATATGAATCTTCAAAAAAACTGCACTGCACGCTCTCCATCATTTTTTGCCAATGCAGGAAAATGTTTTTATATTGAGCAGGGACAACAGTCAGGACCTACATATGCAATCCTTCACATACTCTTTGGGGAAAAATGACATTTCATTTCTTAATGTAAGTGCAGAGCAGACAATTTCCATATATTCTGAAGCAAAAGAATATTTAATGTTTAGTCGATATACATCTAAAACTTGCTATAAACTGCAGGGGATGTATACATTCACTCAGTTACTATTGTCAGACAGCTGGTTTGCCGTAAGACGAAAACCTAGAATTGATAAACCCACAATGTTCTGTTACTACTTACTAGAAATGCAGATATCATGTTTAGCTGCTTATTTGACTTTTACACAGGAACAACTAGCATAAGAAAGACTTACAAATCCAGCGGAAGCACTTACACCGGATCATGCTTACAACTTGGGACCTGAAAAAAAAATAGTGCAAACAGACAAGAAACTGTAAGATACCTACTGCTTGACTCGACAGAAACATGAACCCAATTACTAACTAACACAGTAAACTGGTTATCTATTTTACAGGGGGCAGAACAAGGACAAGCAGATCCAGATTTGCGTAATGCAAAAAAATGAAAATCCATTGGAAATCTGCCTCTTTGACAATTATCAGTTTTGCCATCGGTTGTATAACACTACTCAGTTTTGCCACTAAAAATTTTCACTACTCAAAAATGCCATTGTTCCGTTCGACACAACCTCAAAAAATACCATTTTTCAACGTTACCGTCAGGTCAAGGGACGTTGACCGAAGGTAGATGACGGGAATACCCCTGATCTCAATTTGCACTCTCTCTCTCCATAGTATGGCCCCACTTGTCAGGATAAAGAATTTTGAAGAAAAAAGAGACCCGTCGACACCTCGCTGTCGATGGGGCACATGCCTACCATTCCAACCAACCCAAGCATCCATTCAAATATAGAATTCTATTCTGATAGTGTAATCTACCTTGTCCTAACTAAAGAACCTAATCCTTTGCACGACCTGCTCATGCCAGTTTTCCCAGTCGGAACCACAATCCCTAGCCGCCGCCGCCGCCTGCCTAACCCCTCACCTGGCACCGCCGGTCGCCGGGCTGGCCGCCCAGCTCCGGTGCCCCTCCACTCGCCGCAGCTGCGGCGCCTCCGGCCGAGCGCCGCTGTGCTGCTCAACGAGTGCCGCCACCCGCCGCAACTCAGCTCTGCCTCCGGCCCAGCAGGCAGCTCCGGCGCTTCTCCCGGTTGACTCTGCGGCTCCTCCTGGGTCTTGAAGTGCAATTGTTTCACGGCAATGGCGACGAACAGCAGGCCCAAATCGGAGGATTCCATCGGCCACCGGACGCCCCAACATGGCATAGGCTCTGAAATTCCTCCATGTGAGTATACTAATTCTCAGTGTGCGTGTGTGGTTCAATATAGTTTGTAGAGGTCAAAATTCTTGTGTAGAATTTGTAGTAGCTGACGTTGCCTTATTGATAACCGCGTGCTAGCTAGCAACAAGAAAAGACACGACACGCTGCTGTGTTGGAATACTATTCCATCTACACGATATAAGGGATGTATCTCCTTTCACATCAAAAGATTTCTGTAGCTCAGCTGGTTAGCTATCGCGGCGTGCAGGCCGTGGTCTTGGGTTCGAAGCCCCGCACTGCCAATTTTCATTTTCTCTTTTCATGCGCCCCTCACAGATGGGCCCACAAGTCAAAAGAGAGAAAGGGGAGTTGATGTCGGGACCCCGATTCCAAGTCACACCGATCTAGCCTGTAACACCTCATATCACTTTGCGGCCTCACGCACGGTACCCCCACGGGTGTCGCCTTACCATGGCCCGGGACCGTTTGCGCCTTTTGGCTCACGTATATGACAATGTCGCTAGCATCCATATGACAGAGAACCCGGGCCGACATGGCTAGTCGTGAACCCAAAGCGGCACTAACGTATGGGGACAGGCATACATGAATCAACATCGAACGTGTCGGTCAGCAGCGTGCGAATCCGGGCTGTAGCACTGGGCTAACAGGACTCCGGGAACCCAGGCTGTAGCAGGCTAAGCAGGACTCCGGATGTCACCGCGTGACATTTCCCCGAAGGGACAGACACAGGAACGATATGAAACACATGCCGGCCAGTCAAGTGTTCCGGAGCAGTAGTGCTGGGCTAGCAGGACTCCGGTGAACCGGGCTGTAGCGGACTACTATGGCTCATGGGAGCACAAGACTACATTTCCCCATAGGAGAGGCTACCAAGGATAAACAACTAGGTTATCGGATCCCACACATACCAAGCATTTCAATCATACACACAATATGCTCGATATGTGCAAATACAACATGGCATCACAACAAGACTCTACGACTCAGAGTATTTATTCATTAGGCTCCGAAGAGCCAGATATTACAAACATGGGTCTCATGACCCAACATTCAGAGCATACAAGTCAAACACATGCGGAAGCTTAACATGTCTGAGTACAGACATCTACAAATGAAAAAGGCTGAGAAGCCTAACTATCTACCAGATCCTGCCGAGGGCACAAGATCGTAGCTGAGGTATCAAGCTAAACGTCGAAGTCCACACGGAACTACTAGCGAGACTGACGTCTCTCTGCAAAACATAAAATAGGCAAACGTGAGTACAAATGTACCCAGCAAGACTTACATCAGAACTAGCTACATATGCATCGGTATCAACAAAGGGGGGTGGTGGAGTTTGACTGCAGCAAGCCAGCTTTGACTCGGTGGCTATCCTAAACTATGACTGCAAGTAACTCTTTGAGGTGGCGCACACGGGTCCACATATTCACCAAATCAATACTCCACTATGGACCCGCTCCCGTCTACCTACGAGAACGCCATCCATAGCACTCACGCTTATCTTGCGCATTTTAGAGTATCCACTTTCACTTGTCTATGAACTGTTATAGGCAACCCAGAAGTCCATTTCCGCGGACACGGCTATTCGAATAGATGATGTTAACCCTGCAGGGGTGTACTTCGTCACACACGCTCTCGCCACTTACCACCATGTACACGTCGTGTACCTCGGCAACCTTCAAGCGGAAGCCTGGCGAGGGAGTCGGCCACAGCCTACCTAAACACTCAAGTCTCTAGTCCAGGTTTATCGCCTATTCAGGTTCCATCCGCAGGGAGTCCGGCCGAGGTTTCCACATACGGCCCCGAACGATGTGTGCAGGGTTCCCGAGACACCAAATGGGCGCCCGGTACACCGTGCCACGTGCCTACCGCATCACAGCCCACCCCTCGGTCAGCGCTGTCCACGGCCTCCAGCATACTACTAACACCAGAAACTACTTGCAACTCCTGGACAGAGGACAAGGGTGATTAAGAAGCCGAGAGGGTCCATTGGTTTCGGGCCCAATGCGTGGTAGTAACTGTATCATGGATCACAAACACAGAACTCAGTTCCTGAGGACGGCTGCAATGAGACAACCCACCATGTACTCCTACATGGCCTCTCACCGCTACCTTTACCAAATCGTGTTCACACACTTAGCTCACACACAGTAGGACATGTTCATCACCATTCCAATTCATCCCCGACGAATCAGACCCGACTCAACTCTAAGCAGTAGCAGGCATGACAAACAAGCATGAATGAGTAGGCACATCAGGGCTCAAACAACTCCTACTCATGCTAGTGGGTTTCATCTATTTACTGTGGCAATGACAGGTCATGCAGAGGAAAAGGGGTTCAACTACCGCAGCATGTAACAGTTGAATCGATTGTCCTAATGCAGTAGAAGAGAGCAGGAGCGAGAGAATGGGATTGTATCGGAATGAACAAGGGGGTTTTGCTTGCCTGACACTTCCGAATATAGTATAGCTCTTCATCGGTGTCATCGATCTCATCGTCGGAATCACGGCTATCGAGAGGGGACAATCACCGGCAAACAAGGAAGAACACAATCAATGCAATGCAACAATTATGATGCATGATTATGACATGGCAATATGACATGATTTGGCCTAATGCAACTAGCAACAGAAAGGTTTGGGTTGATTTGAACTCAAGGTTCAAATTCAAATTCAAACTATGAATTCAAATAGTGCATTATCATGTTTTCACCTATACAGCAGGTATAACTTAGTTTGACATGCATGAAAATGATACAGATGGATAGATTGCATTTTTCTGATAATTTTTCATATATAAATTATTTCATTCTGAGCTACGGTTGATTTTATATGATTTTTAGAAGTTTATACTATTTTCTGGAATTTCCCGATTAAAAATAAATCTAGAAAATGTAATACTGCGTCAGCCTGACGTCATCACTGCGTCAGCGAGTCAACGGGCTGGCCAGGGTCAAACCTGACCCGTGGGACCCGCACGTCAGTGTGACAGGGCAGGAACAGAGGCTGACCAGTGGGGCCAGGTCAACGGCCACGTCAGCGTAGTCAAACTGACACGTGGGGCCACTGAACTTAGATTAAATTAATCTATTTTTATTAGCTGGTTAATTAGACAGTGGGGCCCGGCTGTCATTGACTCAGGTGGTAGTTAGTGGGGTGATTAGCTCCTAACAGCCGGGTTGGGTCGGCGGTTAGTCGCCGACGACGTCCAGAGACGGCGGCGTCGCTCGGGTTTTGCCCTCCGGCGACCAAATCGGCGGCGGAGGGGCTCTACGTGCAACTGCGACTCGTCCGCGTCCAACGGTGCCATTAGCTCGAGCCGGGGTGAACCAGAACAACGGCGGGGAGCACATCCGCGGCGGCGCCCGCACGGGGTTGGCCGAGGCAGCGTTGTGGTGTGCGGGAAGAAGAGTTGGTGGGGGTTATCAGCTCCTGGGAGCGTGGTGAGCATGACGACGGCCTCGGACGCGAGCTACAGCAGCTGTGGCCGCGACGGCACCATGGCCGGCGGCGAGGAGCGCTCGGCATGGTGGGGCGGCAGCTGGAGGACAGGCACGAAGGGGGCGAGCAAGGGGAAAGAATCAGGAGCTCACAGGGATGCGACAGGGCAGGTCAGCGGCCTCGGGGACGCTCTGGTCGAGGCGAATCGACACCGGCGATCTCCGGCCAGAGGCGGCGGGGACGAGCTCGATGGCGACGCTTCCGGGCGTCGGGGCTTGCTTCCTTCGTCGAGGGGATGTAGGAGACGATGGCGGTGCTGCTGGATATCCTAGCTAGGCGAGGGGGGCTCGGTGGCCACGGCAACGGCGACGGTGGCGACGGCTCCGTTCGGTGGTGCTGCGGGGAGAGAGACAGAGGGGAGGGGAGAGAGCGCAGCGAGTGAGGGAGAGGAGACAGGGGCTTCGGGGCGTCGTCGTGGCGTCGCCAGGAGGGGCCGTGGAAGCAGGAGGTGGCGCGGGCGCGTGCTCGGCGGCGGTGCGCTGTCCCCCTCCTCTGCCTACTGGCAAAGGTAGGTGGTGACTGGCATGGGCCAGGTGGGCTGGCCTAGCCACTTGGGCTGCAGGTAAGGCCCAGGTAAGGTTCTCTCTCTCTTCTGACTTTTATTTCTCTTTTCTATTTTTTCTGCTATTTGTTTTGACTTGATTTAAAACATCAAATCATTTTCTAAACTTTCTGTAAATTGTTATGTGAGCTCAGAAACTAGTCCAAGGTCACAGGCAACTCACAAAAATATATGGACTTTATTTCTTATGTAACAGAAATAAATCCAACCCAAATATGTCATTGATTTAATTCAAAAGGCCCAAAATAAATATTTCTGTGATTCCAAAAATATTGGTTTGAATTTTATTCTTGCCAATATTTTTTTCAAGGTCTAACAGGAACATTTTCTTGGGCTTCTTTGAGAAGATTTTGATGTTGATCATTTTTAAAATGATTTCTGAGGCTCTCCAATTCCCCAATTCAAATTTGAAGGAAATTTAGTCATGATGCATGGATGCAAGAAAAATCAAGCAAGGGCTGATCTGGGGCTGTGACAGTTGACAAATGGGATAAGGGTATTTTCGTCATCTACCTTCGATCAACGTCCATTGACCTGACGGTAACGGTGAAAAATGGTCTTTTTGAGGTTGTGTCCAACGGAACAATGGCATTTTTGAGTAGTGAAAATTTTTAGTGGCAAAACTGAGTAGTGTTATACAACCGATGGCAAAACTGATAAAAACCCTGATATTGAATAAGATACAGAACTGAAGTAAAAAAGAAAATAAATTAGAAAAAGAAAAGGAAAATACCACAAACACAAACATTACCTTGCAGGTAGCTGATGATGAGATATCTCTCAGTAACTGCTAGCTGCCTAGGTCTCAAAGAATCAACTGAAGCAAAAAAACTTCCCAGAATATCTTGTGAAGGTTAATGACACTGGAAAATCATTAGACCTCTTTTGTTTCTACAGAAATCAAAAACAAAAATTAGAACTGAAGGAAAATGATGCAACTATAACTCACTTCAGTAATATATAAATGTAAATAATGTATAATTTGGAAAACCACTTAAGTATTATATAGAAATCATTCATATATACAAATGCTAAAATGAAAAGGGAAAATAGTATCCTTCAGCTATACAGCTCATGCAAAATTAGATAGAAAACAAAACTATAAATCTATACCAACCTAACAGTAAATATATGCAAACCGATACAACTTCATTCAGTCCAAGTGTAAATTACAGAAAAATGCAACTGTAACATCTATAAAAAAGACCAAAAAACAATTACAACCCGCTTTGTTCATATTTTAGTCTTGATTCCAAAACTACTGATAAAAATTATAAAAACAAATACAGCTGGAAATCTATACAAGCGAAAAGGTAAATTACAAAACCACTTAATGCATATTAACTCTTCATTCATGAAGTGAACTATTCTGGAAGTACTGAAGCAAATTTACAGAAAGAATACAATTGTAAAATCTGTAGAAGCATGACTGTAAATTACAATCTGCTAAAGCGCGTATTTAATCTGTTCCCATAAATTGAACTTAAGTTTATTTATGATGCTTAATGGTTAGAACTACATTAATGATTTTCCAGTTGTTTTTCTATTTGGGGAACTTCAGGTTTCTTTAGCACCATTATAGTAAGGATGTTTTTTATTTGAGGTAAGCTCCAATATTTAATAGAGAAGAAGCAAATGGGAACATAAATAGTCTTGAATAAAATGGTGCGACGTGCTCTGAAATGTTAGAGCATCTATAGTTGGCCGTCCCAAACCAGCCTCAAACGTCCAGGCGGCATGCTCGGTCACTGACCGGTCACGAAATTTTGACCTATACGGGCGCCTCAAACGGGCCTCAAACGTCTGGGTCGACCGTCACCCCTCATATCTAGCCCAAATATGGGGCGGATATGGGGGCGCCCGAGCGCGCCCGTCACATAGGACTGACGGCGGGGTCTCACGCGGAAACGCCCGGAAACCCGGCAGTTCCTCCGTCGACGCGGTGTGAACTCTCGTGGCATCGCTCCGGCTCGCTGCCCGAGGCCAAATCCGGTTATTTAAGCCAGCCGGCGTCCCCCAACCCTAGCCCATCCACCTCATCCCTCTCTGCGCCACCACCCGAGCCCGTTCGCCTCATCTCCCCCGCTCTCCGACATTGCCATGGTCCCGCGCAAGATCACGACGTACGCTATACTGAAGCTGGATCACTGGAGGCAGATCGCGGAGGAGCAAGATTAAATGGTATAGTTTTTGATAGATAGATCGAACAAAAATACAAAATAAAATAAATAAATAGAATTACAGTAAGGTATTTTTGGTTTTAATATATGATAAAAGATAGACCCGGGGGCCATAGTTTTCACTAGAGGCTTCTTTCTTGAAAATAGCATATGGTGGGTCACACTATAATTTGTACTATCCAATAATTTAGCAACTTTGTTTTATAAAAACAAAGATCAATATGTAGAAGGGAACTATTTGAAAAAATGCTCCAAATTACATAGAAGATATAGACAAACAAATAAGAAGCATGCATGCACCATTGATATTTTCTTAGTTGCGCTGGTAACACGGGTGGCGACGACCACCACCAGCCAAAGCCCTACCCCCTACCTCCGCCACTTCCGATTGACGCCCAGTGCATCATGAGTGCAGTGGGACAGCTTTCTCTCCCTCATGCGCCATCTCCGTGGTGCATGTGGGTGACCTATGCTCGTCGGCGCCACCGTTGGTGAGTGCCCTCCTCCTTCAACAAGTGGATTATGAGTACTATCTCCGTGACTCATGTCACTCAGATTGATGATGCACAAGTAAGTTTGGTGTCGGATCCCATTGGTGGTGATAATTGGACATGGAAAAGTGTTGTAGTCAAAAATAACCTCATACCCCCGTATGCAGATGTAATACTCATCATTCCAATCGGAACTAGAGAGGGCGAGGATCTGTTGACATCTTGGCATGGGCATTTGAAAAGACCAGGATTTATGTTGTAAGAGTCAACATATCAATCTCTAATGACTCAAAATAAGCAACGAGCTCTAGGAGAAGGGATGATCTTAGAAACTTCAAAAACAGATAAACAACTGTGGTCTTGGCTATGGAAGCTCAAAGTTGTGCCCAAGGTGAGAGTCTTTTGGTGGCACATGATGCGGGGGATTCTTCCCATCGGAAGTTTGTTGAACCATCATCATGTCTTGAGCGAAAGCAAGTGCAAAATATGCCTTCATGAAGATGAGGATATGATGCATGCACTTCTAAATTGTTCCCATGCGAGGATGTTCTCGAGGGAAGCTCCGGAAGGGCTTAAGATCAAATGTCCATAACTCCATCCTCTCACATGGTCAAAGGATATCTTATGTGATTATATATTTTTAGAAGCCGATAGGGCAAAGCTGATTTCAATCATGTGTGCTATTTGGACTTCCCCAAATAATAGTACACATGATAAAGCTTAATCAAGTTCAGTCGATGAAGCTGACATGTGAGTCGTTGGCCCTGCTTGATCTTTCAAGAGAGCATGCTCGCGTATTACCTGGTCATGGTTGACATCCGTGCGGGGGAGGGATGGATCAAAATTTTATGGACGCTCGCCAAGGAGGAGCTGGAGGGGTGGGAGAACCTACTATGCCCTTATGGTTCCCAGTGTAAGCCCTATTTAGTGATTACAGACCCTCCCATATCTGAAGCATATGCACTCCAGGACAGTCTCATCTTTGCAAAGCTTCGAGGCTTCGAGAAGGTTGCCATGGAGACCGACTGTCTGGAGATCATCAATCTCTGGAATACACGCCGCAACCCTAGGGCGTCGATGGTGCCTGTCCTTTCTGAAATTGCGGAGTATGCCTCTTCGTTTAGTTCTTTTGTTATTCAACATGTAATGAGGTCAACAAACACTTGTGCCCACTTTTTGCGAAGCAGGTAAGCACACTGGAGGACACAGAATGTTGATTAGTCTCTACGCCTAGTGCCGTGGTTATTTCACTCACAATACATATAGGGGTGCGTATGGAGGAGCGTCGTGCCTACGGAAAGGTATAGATGGCAGTACGCACAAAGAATTACACATGTTACCGAAAAAGGCTTTCACCCCGCTTTATATTATAAAGCAAACCGCCCAAGCCAAACATCCAACAAGGTTCACACAAACACACACACACACAAGTCTCACAAACATAGAAGTATCAAGGGTTAGTGCTGAGGGCACAGCTCAACAAGCCCTGAAAATAGAAAAAACTCGCACACACGGCAGCCCAAACAGAGGGACTAGTCGGGCTTCGGGGGAGGAGGCGGCAGCGGGGGCGCCATGCGAAAGGCCATCGATCGAAGGTCGGCGAGGATAATGTTGATGGCGTCCCGGTCCTGAGGGCGGCTAAGCGGCCGCCAGAGCTGCAAGTAACCACACATTTTGAAGATTGCGTCAGTCGAACGACGAAGAGGAACTTTCTGAATGACAAGCTTATTGCGAATGGTCCAAAGCGTCCAGGCAAGAACCCCAACACATAGCCATCTAATATGGCGGTAGTGGGGTGGGGAGGCATGGATTTCAACAAGCAGGTCGGGAAAGTTGGTGTTGCACCACTGACCACCGACCGTCTCGTGGAAACAGGACCAGAGAAACTGGGTTGTGGAGCAAGAGAAGAAGATGTGGTTAGCATCCTCCACCGTGCCGCACAGGGGGCAGATCCCATCTCCAGGTCCATTACGCTTAAGGACTTCAACCCCAGAAGGGAGGCGTCCCCGGATCCACTGCCATAAGAAGATCCTGATTTTCAGGGGCAAGCGGACATCCCAAATCAAGCTAAAGGGCTCGGGGGCCGACGAGGGGGCGATGGCCGCGTAGAGGGACTTAGTGGAAAAGCAGCCGGAGGGCTCCAGTCGCCATGAGATGGAGTCAGGGGAGTCCTCAACGTCCATCGGGAGAAGGGCGATGTCCTGGAGGAGAGCATCCCATGCGGCCACTTCAAGCGGGCCAAAGGGGCGACGGAAGGCGAGGCGCCCTAAGTCAATAAGGGTCGTCTCGACAGAGACCCAAGGGTCCACCGCAATGGCAAAGAGCTCCGGAAATCGCGCGGCCAGGGGGAGGTCGCCGATCCACCGGTCAAACCAAAACAGGGTCGAGGACCCGGTGCCAACCGAGATGGACGTGCCGATGCGGAGCACAGGAAGCAACTGGATCACGGTCTGCCAAAACTGGGAGCCACCAGATCGCTGACAGAATGCGAGTGGCTGGCCCCGAAGGTACTTGTTCCGGATGATGGTGAGCCAAAGACCGCCATCTCCATTGACGATGCGCCAGAGCCATCGGGTCAGGAGAGCAATGTTCATGCGTCGGGAGGACAAAATCCCAAGGCCTCCCTGGTCCTTGGGTTTGCAAATGTCGGGCCAGCTCACCATATGGTACTTCTGCTTATCACCCTCACCAGCCCAGAAGAACCTGGACTGGTACTTGGCGATCTCCTGATGAAGCGTCTCATGGAGGCTATAGAAGCTCATGAGGAACCAAAGAAGGCTGGCAAGCGAGGAGTTGATGAGGATCACGCGGGCGGCCTTCGACAGCCACCGCCCTTTCCAGGGCTCAACCCGGTGCTGCATCCGGGTCACCGTGGGGCGAAGGTCATCTACTGTGAGGCGCGAGTCACTAATGGGGATCCCCAAGTAGGTCGTGGGGAAAGAACCCAACCGACAATTCAGTCGGTCTGCTATATCCTAAGCCTCTGCCGGAGAAAACCCAAGAATCATCACTTCGCTCTTATCGAAGTTGATTGTGAGTCCTGACATCTGTTGGAAGCACATGAGGAGGAACTTCAGGTTGGCAATGTCCTGACCAATGCCCTCCACCATTATTATGGCATCGTCCGCATATTGCAGGAGGGAGACCCCTCCCCCTCCTACGAGGTGGGGGACAATGCCGCGAATATGGCCAGCAGCTTTGGCCTTATCAAGGATGGCGGCAAGGGCATCAACCACCATGTTGAACAGGAACGACGAGAACGGGTTGCCCTAACGGACCTCACAGAGGGTGGGGAAGTAGGGGCCGATCTCAGCGTTAATGTTCACAGCGGTCCGATCGCAGGAGACGAGCTGCATAACTCTGGTCACCCACCGGTCGTCGAAGCCCTTGCGGAGCAGAACCTCCCACAGGAAAGGCCAGTGGACTGTGTCGTACGCTTTATGGAAGTCGAGCTTCAGAGAAGACCGCGCGATGGTGTTTCGCCCAGACCTCATGCAGGACTTCGTGGAAGACCAACACCCCATCCAGAATAAATCGGCCTTGGATGAAGGCGGATTGATTGGGGTGGGTAACCGCGTCAGCAAGCAGGGTCACCCTATTGTTGGGGAACGTAGTAATAATTCAAAATTTTCCTACGTGTCACCAAGATCAATCTAGGAGATGCTAGCAACAAGAGAGAGAGAGAGAGAGAGAGAGAGTGCATCTTCATACCCTTGAAGATCACTAAGCGGAAGCGTTACAAGAACGCGGTTGATGGAGTCATACTCGCGGCGATTCAAATCGCGGAAAATCCGATCAAGCGCCGAACGGATGGTGCCTTCGCGTTCAACACACGTATAGCCCGGGGACGATTCCTCCTTCTTGATCCAGCAAGGGGAGAGGAGAAGTTGAGGGAGAACTCTAGCAACACGACGGCGTGGTGGTGGTGGAGCTCGTGGTTCTCCGGCAGGGCTTCGCTAAGCACTACAGAGGAGGAGGAGGAGTTGGAGAGGGGAAGGGTGTGCGGCTGCCCTTTCTCTCCCTCACTATATATAGGGGGAAGGGGGGAGGAGGAGGCGCCCTAGGGTTTCCCTAGGGGAGGGGCGGCGGCCACAGGGGAAACCCTAGATGGGTTTGGGCGCCCCCACCCCTAGGAAACTTGCCCCCCAAGCTGGGAGGGGTGGCTGCCCTAGGGGAGGCGCCCCCACCTCTCCACGTTACGTGAGATGGGGTGGGAGGGGCACTCAGCCCCTTAGTGGGCTAATGTGCCCCCTCCCCTTGGCCCATAAGGCCCCCAACGCTTGCGGGGCCTCCGAAACCCCTTTCGGACACGCTGGTCGTCACCCGGTACCCCCGGAACAATTCTGGACTCCAATACCCTTCGTCCAATATATCGATCTTCACCTCCGGACCATTCCGGAGTTCCTCGTCACGTCCCGGATCTCATTCGGGACTCCGAACAACCTTCGGTAACCACATACTATTTTCCATAACAACTCTAGCGTCACCGAACCTTAAGTGTGTAGACCCTACGGGTTCGGGAACCATGCAGACATGACCGAGACATCTCTCCGGCCAATAACCAATAGCGGGATCTGGATACCCATATTGGCTCCCACACGTTCCACGATGATCTCATCGGATGAACCACGATGTCTGGGATTCAATCAATCCCGTATACAATTCCCTTTGTCTATCGGTATGTTACTTGCCCGAGATTCGATCGTCGGTATCCCTATACCTTGTTCAATCTTGTTACCGGCAAGTCTCTTTACTCGTTTCGTAACACATGATCCCGTGACTAACTCCTTAGTCACACTGAGCTCATTATGATGATGCATTACCGAGCGGGCCCAGAGATACCTCTCCGTCATATGGAGTGACAAATCCCAGTCTCGATTCGTGCCAACCCAACAGACACTTTCGGAGATACCTGTAGTGCACCTTTATAGTCACCCAGTTATGTTGTGACGTTTGATACACCCAAAGCACTCCTACGGTATCCAGGAGTTACACAATCTCATGGTCTAAGGAAATGATACTTGACATTAGAAAAGCTCTAGCGAACGAACTACACGATCATGTGCTATGCTTAGGATTGGGTCTTGTCCATCACATCATTCTCCTAATGATGTGATCCCGTTATCAATGACATCCAATGTCCATGGTCAGGAAACCATAACCATCTATTGATCAATGAGCTAGTCAACTAGAGGCTTACTAGGGACATATTGTGGTCTACGTATTCACACATGCATTACGGTCTCCGGTTAATACAATTATAGCATGAACAATAGACAATTACCATGAACAAGGAAATATAATAATAACCATTTTATTATTGCCTCTAGGGCATATTTCCAACACCTATTGGCATACCCTTTAGCCAGGATCCGGAATATCACATTGATCACTGTGATAGGCCGGAACTGGTGAATCTCGGAGGCACCCGGGACCTTGGGGATGAGGGTAATGATCCCATAGTTGATACGCCCAAGGTCCATGGTCCCCGAGTAGAACTCCTCGAAGAGGGCCATTACTTCCGGCTTGATGGTCTGCCAGAACATTTTGAAGAACGTCACTGGCAGGCCATCCAGACTCGGTGCTGAGGGGTTCATCCCCTTGATGGCAGCAAAGACCTCGTCTTCGGTGAAGGGGGCTACCAAGGCCGTATTGGCCTCGGCAGAGACCAACTGGTTACCCAACCAAGTGTCGGGAGCCAGGCTAGCCCCACCCCGAGGGGTGGGGGAAAAGAGGGCTTTATAGAAGCCGTCGACGTGGGAACGGATGGCCGAGGGGCGAACGAGAGGCGTATCCCCATCCCACAAGCAATGGATGGAGTTCCGACGCCGCTGCCCATTCGCAATCGCCTGGAAATAGGCGGTGTTGGCGTCACCGCGGAGCACCCACCGCTGGGTACCGCACAGCCTCTAGTAGGCCTCCTCATCCGTGTAGATGGTCGAGAGTTGGTCTTCGAGATCATGTCTCAGCATCCATTCATCCGGGGAGATCCCGGAGGTGTCGGCGCGGGCGTCCAGGGCTTGGATAGCCGACAGGAGGGCCCTTTTGTGCTCGCGGAGGTCGCGTCCAAGGTTAGCGCCCCATCCCTTCATGAATTGGCGGGCGAGCTTGGCACAGAACTGTCACGAGTCGACTGCGGACATGGAGCGGTGCAGGGAAGAGTGAGCGGAGAGCCACCTCGCGACGACCGCCTCCCGGAAGCCGGCCTGATTGAGCCAGAAGAGCTCAAACCGGAAACGCGGCGGGGTGGGGGCGCTTGTCCGCGGTGGATAGGAGGAGAGGGACGTGGTCAGACCCGATCCGGGTTATCGCACGAAGCGATGCCAAGGGGCAACTAAGCTCCCACTCCGAGGAAACTAGGACATGATCCAAGACGGATTGCGTCGGGTCTACTTACCGGTTTGTCCAGGTGAACCGAGCACCCATCCGTTCGAGCTCACGAAGGCCGAGCTCCGCGATCCAGTCGTTGAACAACTGCATCCGGGGGAGGTTGATCCGGTCATTATTCTTCTCACCCGGGGAGCGGGTGAGGTTAAAGTCTCCACCCACAACTACTGGGAGGAGGGAGTTGGAGATCTTCTGATGTAACTCAACAAGGAAGGCCGGGGAGCGGCGGTGATCCGCCGGTCCATACACGATCACGATCTCCCATTTGAAGTTAAGTGCACGCTCAAAGATCTCCATACTGACGAAGAATTCTCCCCGGCCCATGCCGCCCACCTCAAAGGTGGCATCCTTTACCCCTAAAAGGATGCCACCCGAGTGCCCCGTGGTCCCACTAGAAGGGATCCAATGCCAGGCAAAGAGGTGGGGGCTAAGACAGTCAAGTTCATGGAGGGAGAATTCCGTGCGCATGGTTTCCTAGATGGCAATGATGTTGATGTGTTCGTCGCGCATGTACTCGATGAGTTGGCGGCGTCGGCCATCATGGCCGAAACCGCGGATGTTCTAGAAAAGGGCCCGCATTTAAACCCCCATCGGGGGGCTGCTTGACCCCAGGATACGAGATGCGCTCAGCGCGCAGAGCGCAGCAGTGCGAGAGCGGGTGCGTCCACGGATCACCTCATCGGCCCCCGGCGGAGCCCGAGCCGCAGGGGTGGCGGTCGGTTTCGTGGGTTGGCGGAGGAGGCGAGCCCGGGTTTCAGCAAGCTTGCCATCTAAGATCTCATGGGCCCTAATGGCCGCAATCTGCTCTAAGGGGGGACCAACTTCCCCCCTGAAGATGATGGCCGAGTCTGTGGCCACCTCGGCGAGGTGACCGAGAGGAACGGCCTCTAGCGCAGAAAAGGAACAACCAGAGGAACTGGGAAGGACGGAATCCACACCTGGCTCATGGTTCCGGGCCGCCGCTTGGAGCTCAGCACGCTCGGGGACGGACGGAGCCGGGGAGTCCGCCGGACGGGCCGCGTCGAGGCGGGCGCTGCGGCGAGACGCAGTCACCGGCGTCGAGGTGGAGCGGGCTGCCGGGCATACGCCACAGTCCGTGGGGGGTGCGCGGTGACCTGAGTGGTCACGACGTCGGGCACCGCCACGGTCGGTGAACCTGGAGAGGCGAGAGGGCCGTCGGAGGCCACCAGAGGAGGAGGCGGGGCGAGGGGCTCCTGGGTGTCGCTGGTCGCGTCCTCCTCGGGTAGGGGGGTCGGAGTGGGCGCAGAGAGCAGAGCACCACCGTCGCCACCCGTGGGACCGGGGAGGTCGGGCCAGGGGGGACGGGGCGCCGGGCTCGACGGTGCGAGGCGAAGGCGGAGATGGTGGACGGAGAGCAGGGCGACGAAGGCGGCAAGACGAGCAGACCCACATTGGAGATGTCACTGGCCGACTCCGACGGGGGAGGGAAGGTCGGAGGAGGGGGGCAGCCAGTCGAAGAGCGACCGCGAGGTCGGTGGCCGACACCCGGGTGCGCCCGGTCCTGGAGCCGCCACGACCCGAAGGTGTGTTGACAGGCTCACGAGACGGGGAGCGGGAGTGCTCCGACAGGTCGTCGCCATCCTCTGGGTCGTCGTGGCGGGAGTGGCGTGGCCGCCTGTGGTGGGAGTCGTCGGCATCAGCTGGGCCACCCCCCTGGTGGCTGTCATCGGAGAAGCGGGGGCGGCCGACGTGGTTCGGAGGCTCCGGGCAGATCTTGAGGTCGTAGCCGTTGTCGTTGAAGAAGACCTGAATCATGGCGCGGAGCTTGGAGGAGTCCAGGCACTTCACGTTGACCCGGACCTCCTCCTGTTGCGCAGAGAGAGCTCGTTGACCACCACCACCTTGCCCATGATCTTGGACATACCGCGGAGGAAACGCTCAAATCGGACCACATCCGGTAGGCCGGCGATGAGTAGCCAAGCAGTGTCCAGTACCGCCACGGCCTTGGGATCCCACCTAGGCTCAGAGATATTCACCACCAGCCAGTTGAGGGCCAAGGTGATGTTGCCGCTGCGGGTGTAGTATCCCATGCTCAGGGCATCGGGGAAGACCACCATGAAGGCGTTGGCAGAAGTGGAGGCCACCCGCCAATCCCACTTGCACCGACACAAGTGGTTGAGCTCCGCCTCGATCATCTCCGGGGTGGCGACGCCCTCGCCCACGACAGACATGAGTGCCAGGAGCGAGGGGGAGGGAGGTGGAACATCCGGCACCTCAATGTGGAAGAAGCCCATGTCCTCGATGTCGTGGCCGTACATCATGATCTCCTCCGTCACCGGGCGGTCCGGGCAGAGAATCACGGGATGGCCGGAGTCCTTGCAGAGGTAGCACACCGGAGGGTTGGGGCAGGCCACCTAGAAGTG
>NC_057814.1:493682298-493683276 GCF_018294505.1 Triticum aestivum | reverse complement strand
AGCGGGAGCGGCGGCCATCGCACTCAAGAGAGCAGCGGTCAGCGCGAGAGTCGCGGGTGGGGGAGCGCCGGGCCGGGCGGGACGAGAGCTGCTGCCGGAGGTCGGCCTCCCGCCGGAGACCGTCCGGGGAGGACCGCGGAGGGTCGCGGCGGTCGTCCGCGCCGTCCCCCCATTCCCGGGTCATGGCCGGCGGGGGAGGAGGGGAGAACGCGCGGGGGGCGGGGGCGGCGGCGAGCAGCAGTCGGCGAGGGGCGGCGGGAGGGGAGTCGCGGTGAGGAGCGAGGGGCGCGGGGTCGGGAACGGGCTGGCGAGGAAACCCTAGGGGGGGCCAGATGGAGCGCCTGGCTGGGCCTTGACACGCAGCGGTGCGTGGCCCAGCAGCCGAGGGGGGCAGGGCCGGCCCAAGGGACCGGCCAGCTATGCGGCCCAAGGCGACCACACCAAGGGACGGCCCAGCGGCCGAGGCACCCGGCCGGGCCCCATAGGCCGGCCCACTGAGCGGCCCAAGACCACCGCGGCCCGGTACGTCACCCCCAGGGCAACCATGCGGGGGGCAAGGGTTTCCCCGAGCACCGCCGCAGGAGCCGCCGGCGGGACGGGACGGGGGCGGCGAGGCCAGGCTGGGGCAAGCGCGAGACCAGGAGGCGGAGGAAGGGGGGCCCGAAGGCGGAGATGAACGGGCGGAAGGGGGAACAGCGGGAGAGCACAGCGGCCAACTCCGGCCAAGGCGCCGGCGACGTCACAGGCGGAGCAGCGGCGGTGCCGGCCTTCCAAGAGATGCGCGCGGGGCCGCGGTCGGCGCGACCAGCCACACCCAATCCACCCACGCGGCGGCCACGGCGACGGGAACCCGGCCCCAAGGCGGCACCTTGCCCAGCCGCCGCCTGAGACGCGCTCAGAGGCCGGCGCCGGCGCCGGGCGGACCCACAGGCGACCAAACTCCCACCTCTGGGAGTAAGGCCACTGGCGGAGTCGGGC
>NC_057814.1:493509491-493681163 GCF_018294505.1 Triticum aestivum | reverse complement strand
TGGCCTCGCCTGCTCGCCGTGCCGTGCTCCAACACACCACGCCTGCTCGACCGCACTCGCCACGCCGCCGGTTGCGCCGAGGAGCTACTGCGTGCCGCGGCGGTGCATGTAGTAGGCGGAGGTGGCATGCACCGGCATGGGTGGTGTGTGGAGCAGAAGAGAGAGAGGAGAAAAGGTGGAGAGAGAGGATGGTGGGTAAGCATGGTGGGCCATGGGAGATAAAAAAGAGAAAGGATGACAGACGGGCCAGGGGGTCACATGCAGAGGACACGCCCCGGACGAGGACGACGCGGAATTGTCCGCTTGTGTCCGTTTTCGACCCAAAGACAGACCAAGTTTGCGCCCAGGATGGGGCGAGGCGGACCAGAAACGGACGTTTTTTTAGGATGGGGTCGTGCGGACGTCTTGTTTGTCCATTTTACCCCAAACGAACGGGGCCGGACGATTTGGGGTCGTGCGGTGGAGTTGGCCTTACGCTCCACGCCACTCGCCATGATGGCACTCTTGTGGAGAAAAGGAATTCTCACTGGCTCAATCTCTCCTCCTTTCCCTCTCGTACTACACATATAATGCTCCATACACTCCTACCTTTTTCATTTGATCTAAAAGTTTAAATCTAATTCGTCCATTGAACCAAAAGTCTAATTTATGGTCCGTTTGCATCTTTGTGTTATTTGTGATGAATATTTAGAAACAAGTCCACTCTTGAATACATTTGACAAGTTTTAAAAATTGAAATTTGAAACATGATGAAACTCTATGAATCCTAGTTTGTTCTGTGTGGAGCGTATATTGAGTTTTCACCAAATTTCATCAAGTTATATAGTGACAAACATTATGATAAACCATGTTCACCATGTTTTCTATCCATCATGTTGACACACAATTTAACGACATGATACAAGACAAAATAGAATATAACAACAAACTAAACGCTATGGACCAATACTATCAAGTTTTATTACGTTATTTTGTGTTGAGAAAAGTCCACATTTCAACGTCCAACTAACCATCCAATTTGATTTACAACCCTCAACTCCAAAATCATTCGAAGTACACCTTAAACTTACCACGTGGTTCAAAACACAACCCCTGTCTTGGTTTTAGGCTGGTCAAACGGTTTTGACCAGAGTCAAAGCCGACTGGTCATGCCAAGTCAGCAGCCAATGCCACACCCATCCAGCCATCTAACCTAGTCTATCTCTCTCTCCATTCACCTCATGCATGCTGCAATTAAACGATGGGGGATTAGCAGCCAGCCCAGTCCCCGCTGAGCACACCCAGTACCCGTCGTCGTCGCCTGGCACCCGCGGCGGCCGTGCCCGCCTCCTCGCTGCACCTGACTCTGGCCGCCGCCGGAAACTGGCATCTCTGCATCTTCGCAGCCCTCTCCCCTCTAGCCGGAGGCAGCCCGAGCCCCGGCCCACCCACCCCACCAGAGTTTCCACCAACGGCGACCTCGAGTCCTCGATATCTTCCGCCGGCGGAGACCGGCGAGAAGCCCCTCACCATGATCACGCTTGGACGAGTGTTGGTCGTCGGGGAGCAGTGTCGGCTCGTGGACAGACAGCTCCGGCTCGGGAGTGGGAAGTGCAGACGAAACAATGGCGAGAGAGTCGGGATCGGGGCCAGCTCGGCGGAGGTGAATCACTGCCATGCATCGGTCATGTCTGTCGACGGCGGCGGATGGGGCCGGGGCTACGGCAGCCGCTGCTGCGAGAGGTGGAGTGAGGCGGAGGGCTCGGGCTCTAGGCCCACGCTGCGAGGTGCATCACCGCCATGCGCCGTTCGCGTATGTAGCTAGTCGCCGGCGGCGGCCGGAGTCGAGTGAGGCAGGGAGGCGGGCACGACGGCCTGAGTCAGGTGGGTGGGGAGGTGGGCATGGCTGCCGCGAGTCGGGATAGAGGCATGCCTGGCGATGCGGTAGAGGGGACTGGGCTCGGGCTCGATTTAAAAATGAATCGAGAGAGAGAGAGACTAGGTTAGACGGGCTGCTGACTTGGCATGTCCAGTGAGCCTTGACTCCGGTCAAAACCAGTTGACCAGCCCAAAACCAATACAAGGGTTGTATTTTGAACCATGTGGTAAGTTTAGGGTCATTCAGATGGTTTCAGAGTTGAGGGTTGTAAATCAAACCGTACGGTTAGTTGGAGGTTCAAATGTGGACTTTTCTCTTTTGTGTTGCATGACTTGTATCATGTATCACTAAGTTACATAAAGTTTCACCATTTTTCAAGTTCAAATTTAAATCTTGTCATACTGAAATGAAACATAATGGAAAAGAAAATCGGGCACCCCATCCCCACACATGGGCCGGCCCAAATGAGGGTGGGTGTGTGTTACCTCACCTAGCGATGTGTGCGCTAACTATGAGAGCATTGTAAGAGAGATAAGCAGCTAACAACCAATTATAACTGCAAATTTACCTTCGAAGGACGAACAACACATAAAGAAGCAGATAGTTTAGCTAAGTTTTCCAATTCTCTGGACGAGGGGCGCTATGATTGGTTTCAATCCCACGATCCTTATTGTATCTGAAAGGATCGAGACGGACCTAAAGGGAGGGGGTGAATAGGTACAATTACAAATTTTAGTTGTTACTTAGCAATTTTAGGCAATAATGCGGAATATGAAAGTGAGCCTAACAATTGCACGTATGAAGCTAAGAGCTAGGCAAGGTAAACAAGTAACACAAGTATAAGAGTAAGAAAGCGCAATATTATATAAGTAAAGACTAAGAGACAAGTAACCACAAGTAGGAAGTTAGGGTTAGGAATAACCACAACTCCGAGAGACGAGGATATATGCCGATGTTCACTTCCTTGGAGGGAAGCTACGTCACCGTTTAGAGAGGTGGGTGTTACCACGAAGGCACACCAATGCCACGAAGGCTCACCCTATTCTCTCTTTGAGATATCACCACGAAGGCGATTTCCCAACCACTAGTGGTAGACCTTGAGGTGGTCTCCAAACCTTCACAAACTTTTCGGGGGTAATCACAATGGTCGATTCCTCTCTGAATGACTCCTACCGCCTAGGAGTCTCCAACCTCCAAGAGTAACAAGAACGATGGGGAAAAGCTCAAGACCTGCTCAAATCATGAATTCCTTTGGTGCAAAGAGGGTGAAGGAGTGGATCTATCACTTGAGTGGACAAGTTCTCTCAAATGCTCTCAAATCCCTTAAGGATCTAAGATATGGTGTAGGAGTGAGAGAGAGAGAGAAGTGTTCTTGAGCATGTTCAAAGTGAATGGTCAAACCTCCCACGGGATAGGTGAGAGGTATATATAGTATCCCTCAATAAGTGGCCGTTGGAGCCATCTGAGTGCAGCAGCCGTCGGACGTACGAGACATACCGGACGTCCGAGGCCACGGCAGACACCGGAGGTCTGACAGGGACCGGAAGTCCGATGATCTAGCATTGCATAGGAAGTACTGGACGACCGGTGGATACCGGACGTTCGAGGCCTCAGCAGGCACCGGACGACCGACAGGGACCCGAAGTCCGACGATTCAGCTCTGTAGAGAAGGTACCGGACGTTCGGTGGATAACGGACATCCGACGTTTTGGTTGTGTTAAGGAAGTGTCGGACGTTCGGTGGACACCAGAAATCCAACATTTTGGCTCTGTGAAGGAAATGCCGGACGTCCGGTAGACACCGGAAGTATGACGTTTTGGCTCTGTATAGGAAGTACCGGATGCCGGTGGATACCGGCCGTTCGACATGTGTTGGTCGTCCGACAAAGACAGGGTTCAGAAGATGAGTGTTTAAAGAAGATCACTTGAGCAAGACTTTTGCGAGACCCCATGTTCCCCTCTTAATAGTGCGGGATCCCTATACTCAAGAAAAAACATAAAGGGCCTAAGCCAGTAGACTTGTTTCTTCGTTCTTGAGGAAGATAAGTATTTCCGTAGTCATAATCCACACACACGATCCCGACGGGACTAAAACCTGAGATATACTTGACAAACTTTGTTAGTCCCCTATGTGTATATTGTCATCAACATCAAAATACGATTAAGGGCATGATTGCACTTTCAATCTCCCCCTTTTTGGTAGTTGATGACAATATACGCATAGTACAAAAAAAGATAAGGTTTTTCTATACTTAAGACATATTTGTCGAAGAGCATTTCAAGGCCTAGATGCACAAATATGAAGAGCTCCCCCTCACAGTGACAACCATTAAAATCAAAGAGCAAAATATCATAATATCTCCTCATACATAAAGACAGAGATAAAGTCATACACCCACTCAAAGCATAATATCTCCTCATACATAAAGACATAGATAAAGTCGTACACCCACTCAAAGCATAATGGTTCAACATAAGACAAGTCTTAACATAGATAGAACAATACTAGTACTCCCCCTTGGCAGCAAGTACCCAAAAGGGGCAAAGAGGACCACCCAGAACGTCACAGATCATCATCATCATCGTTATGAGCTCCACTACCACCCGCCTCGTCGAAGAAATCAGCCCACTCGGGCCCCGAAGGAAAGCTGAAATCTGAAGGAGGAGCCGCCGGAGGACGCTCATCGTCACTAACATCGGTAGCCCCAGAGTCACGCAGACGAGACTTCAAGGCATTCTTGGAGGTGATCATGCAAGTGACTACATCATGGTTTTGTGTGCAGTTGAAAGTAAATGCCTTCATCAGGGCAGAATGAGCTTTTCTGAGAAAATGAGCAAAACGCCCAAAGGACGCAGAGTTGGAAGTAGTAGGATGAGACCTAGCAGCCGACCTACGAGCAGGGGCAGACTTGGAGGAACCCTTGGGAGCCCAATATAAGCCATGTGAGGAGGAATAGTCCACTTCTCATGCACATGAGTTCGTTCAAGAGAGAATGGGGCAACACTCTCAATGAGAGCTTGAATGAATGGAGCATGAGGAAAAGCCCGCTTGTACTGAAAACTAGCAAGACGGATTTCATGCCATAGAAAATGAGGAACATTTATCTTTCCTTTTGGAGCCTCATTTAGGCGAGACATGAGATCAATGCAATAACTGTTGCAAGATCCCTTGTCACCCATCTTGGGATAGATGGTGCGGATGACACATTGATAAATGATGTAGAAGGGAGATCTCCAAATAGAGACCTGATTCAGATCCTTCATCTTATCCTCCTTAGTAAGACCATCCAGTTCCTTAAGAAGATAGCCACAAGCCTCAACGGCTTTGGGTTTGTGGTTGGGGTCATCCTTATGGATCTTGAATCCAATGTCAGGAAAGCCAAGGGCAGTGACAAACTGAGCATAAGTGGCAGTGAGCTCGGTGTCGGAGGTCATCCAAGTGACGGTCTTGTCAGGACCAAAGAAGCATGTGGCATAAAACTGATGTATAGCGGCATTGTTAAAGTCGTGCTGAAATGCAAATGGAGCGGCAAGACCGGACGGCTCAATGAGTTCAATAGCACCCGGGTACTTCATGAGATGAGCCCAAATGTGCTCCAAGTCAATGAAGTGGTGCAGAGAGAGTCCCTTTGGGATGACAACGGAGGTGTTGATGTCTGCCTGAACATTGGTGCGAAAACGCTGATCCGGAGAGTCTTGAACCACTTTGAATTGATCAACGTCGCGCCGGAACTTAAGTTATGCAGGCTTGGGCACTTTGGTGAAATCCTTGAGGTCACGCCCATGAAGTTGAGGGCCTCAAGAGGTATGTGATGACCATCCGCATTTGGCTGATCCGGAGGAGGAGCAGGCATGTAGGTGGCCTGTCAAGAACCACGGGGGCGGGACAAAACAGCCACATGCACACCGCGCTCCTCATATTCCATCTCTTCTTCGTAGTCAGAGCCCTCAGAAGAAGAGGGCTCCTCGATCACCGGACGTTTCCCAGCATGTTTGCGCGAACGTTGATGCTCTTGATAGTCATCAGAGCCACCACGACGAGAAGCTGAAACCAAATAGACATTTGACATGGAAGTTTTGCACAGTGAGCCCTTGCGAGGAATGGAGATGGAAACGCTGATAATCGGACAAGGAAAGGACAATAATTACCGCGAGCAAAAGCACCCCCGGTATTCTTGTGAGCAGTATGTTTGGTTTTCACCATCGTGGGAAGAACCACACCTGAGAGATTATCCAAGATAGAAAAAGGGGATCACTACCATGCACGGTTACGAGCGGCGAGAGAACCAGAGGAATAGACAGGGAAATACCAAATCAGCATGAGGAAGGAGGGGTCGACAGAGAGGAGGCTGGGGTCGGGGCCATGCCCCCCCCCCGGCGACGGCGAGCGAGATCCACCCCCTGGCGGCGCAGCGACGGACGCAGACATGGGGTGGGGAGGGGAGAAGATAGGGTAACTGCCCGGTCAAGCCCGTCGCCAAAATTTATATGGGACGCGGGTTTCATCGGACGACTGATAGAGGTCGGACGTCCGGGGACTGATGTAAGTGCCAGGCGAAAGACGACCGGAGATCCTTGGACATCTGAGGCCTGGGGAGGAAATGGGCTGTGCACGATTTCTGCACAGCGACCGGACATCCGAGTAGTGTCGGACGATCGAAAACTGTGAGTCATCGGACATCCGAGAAATGTTGGACGACCGATGGCAAAAGTTTTGACACACAACGCTTAGAAGTATCTAGATGAACCAAAATACCAGAATGGGTAAATGAAAAAAAATATGGGCAATCAGACATAAAAGATACCACATGATTAGCAACTAGACACACATGTTATGGACCCCAAGCATGATTGGGCACCCATCCTACGAGGAGAGCCGGTGGCCAAAGGCCACCATGTGTGAGTATGTGTTTCATAATGCCGCGAATTTATTGTCCTTGGGCTCAAAAACACTAGTCCATCATTTAAAGTACCGTAGTTCGAGGAACATGGTAACTTTGAGAGTGTTTGTTCTTTTTATGCATTATATAGGGTGAGAGTACTCATGAGTTGAGTGTCTCCCCCTAAACATATGCCTACATCAAGACAAGACATGAAGTAAATGCATGCATGGGTACTAGATTTCACATAATGTTGTCAAGCTCCAAGATACCAAGTTCACGCCTAAGTTGACAAAACCTTGCTTCATCCAATGGTTCGGTGAAAATGTCGGCGAGTTGCATATCAGTAGCAACATGAGCAATATCAATGTCACCCTTTTGCACATGGTCTCTCAAGAAATGATACCTAATATCAATGTGCTTGGTGCGAAGATGATCAATAGGATTATCAGCAATCTTGATGGCACTTTCATTATCACATAGAAGAGGCACATGTCTATAGGTGATACCATAATCCTTCAAAGCTTGCCTCAATGTATTCGGCTTTGGTAGCGGAGAGGGAGACACAATTTTGCTTCTTCTAGGACCAACTTACCAAGGAGCGTCCAAGAAATTGACATGCACCGGAGGTGGACTTCCGTCCCACTTTGTCTCCAGCACAATCCGCATCCGTGTACCCAGTGAGATCAAACTTTGCATCCTTGGGGTACCATAGACCCAACTTTGGGGTGTGAACAAGGTATCTAAGAATATGCTTAACCGCCTTATGATGACTTCCCCTAGGTGAAGCTTGAAATCTAGCACATATGCATACACTGAACATGATGTCTAGTCTAGATGCACAAAGATAAAGCAATGAACCAATCATAGAGCTGTAAAGAGATGGGTCGAAAGGGAAACCGTTTGTGTCTTTAGTGAGTACAATTTTTGTTGGCATGGGTGTCTTACATGGGCTAGCATTTGTCATGTCAAACTTCTCAAGAATATCCTTGAGGTATTTTGTTACAAGAAAATTCCTTCCTGAAATTGTTGAATTTAAAATCCAAGAAAGAACTTCAAGTCCGCATTGAGTGACATTTCAAAGTTCTTGGTCATGGAGGCCGCAAACTTCTTGCACAAATGAATGTTAGGAGAACCAAAAATGATGTCATCTACATAGATTTGGCATAAGATCAAATCACCTTTTCCCTCTTAGTAAAAAGAGTGGGATCGGTCACCCCTCTCACAAAACCATCATTGAGTAGAAACTTCTTAAGATGATCATACCAAGCACGAGGTGCTTGTTTGAGGCCATAAAACGCCTTGTGAAGTTTATACACATAGTCTTTGTGATCGGGATCAACGAACCCAGGTGGTTGTGATACATATACTTCTTCGTGTAGAGGGCCGTGAAGGAATGCACTCTTCACATCCATTTGATGTAATATAAAACCATTGAAAGCAGCATAGGCAAGTAAGATGCAAATAGATTCAAGACGGGCAATGGGAGCAAAGGTCTCACCAAAGTCCAAACCTTCAACTTATGAGTATCCTTGTGCCACTAACCTTGCCTTGTTTCGGATGATTACGCCATTCTCATCTTGCTTGTTCTTGAAAATCCATTTTCTTTCAATGACATTGTGTTCCTTAGTTGGTCTCTTGACTAACGACCACACTTGGTTGCGTTCAAAACTGTTCAGCTCTTCTTGCATAGCAACGAGCCAATCATTGTCCATCAATGCATCTTGTACCTTGAGTGGCTCAACACTAGAGACAAAAGAAAAGTGAGCACAAAAGTTTGTCAATTGTTTACGAGTGACTCTATATTCTGATATGCCGGTAGGAATTTGATCAACATCAACACGACCGGCCACTCGTGGCATGATGCAGGTTAGGGTTTCAAGAGGTTCAACTTCATGTCCATCATCCACATCCTCAACATATGGATCATTAATGTGTGGCGGAAGATCTTCTTCTTCATATTGCATTTGTTGAGGTTCTGTTGGATTTCGGGTTCCGGCAAAACCCTTGAGGTTCGAACAATGTGGTGCGCACGAAGATCTCCCCCTACCTAATCACGCCCTCAACCTCGCCGCGATCTCAAAGGCTTAGCTCGACAAACTCGCAACACAAGAGACACGAGATTTATACTGGTTCGGACCACCGTTGTGGTGTAATACCCTACTCCAGTGTGGTGGTGATGGATTGCCTCTTGGGCTGAGGATGAACAATACAAGTGGAAGAACAACCTCCTGAAGAGAGGTGTTCTTGTGCTCAGTGAGTGTGTGGGTGAGGATTGCTCAAGATGAGTTCCAGATGAGTTCGAGATGAGTCCTACTGTGGTGGCTAGTCCTATTTATAGAGGCCCTGGTCCTCTCCCCAAATATTGAGCGGGAAGGGAGCCAACAACGGCCAATTTGAAGGGGGACAACTAGTACAAGGTATCCTGACAAAAGTGGTCTTCGCCTGCCAAAGGCTCTGGTGGTGACGCTGTCTTGGGCTCCACGGTGACCTCCGTCCTGCTGTTCTGCTGGTCTTGGTCTCGTTGCACCGATATGCAAACCTTTTCCTGATGCCTCGGTACTCCGCGCCTGCGCTTGCCTCCTTAGCACCAAAGAGAAAACGAGGACGTTGTGCGCGCTGGCGCCCGCCTGGTCTTGGTCATCATGGCTGACGTCGTAGGAACCTCGCGAGGTTCGCCTTGCCTTGATCTCTCCGCCCCTAACGAGCCAGCCTGGTAAGGCCGCCCCTGAGGAGGTCTTATGTCGTCCTCCTCGCGAGGGTCTTGAGTGTTTGCCGGTGAAGATGGGCCGTACGGGCCCGCTTGCGGAGCCACGCCGTGGGCCGCATGCAGGCAAGTCTGGGGACGCCCGTTCCCAGGACGCCGACAGTAGCCCCCGGGCCCAAGGCGCGCTCGGACTTGGCTTCGAGGAGAAGCCAAAGGGCAAGTGCGGAGCGCCGCGGGCCCCAACAGCCTGCGGCCTTGTTCGACGCGTGGTGATTGATCGGACGTGGGCATCTCCGCTTCCCCACGCTGCCTCGGAACTGCCCGTCTGACAAAAGGATGGCACAGGCTACGCTTGCCTTCATTTTCTTCCGCCTTGCTCCAGATCCCCTTTCTCGCCCTTCGCTTCAGAAATCTCCAAATCTGCTCCCATCCCTTCCGAAGCAGCGACCAATGGCGCCCCGGAAGGTCAAGGTTTCTTCATCGCCCGCCTGGTACGAGCCAGCTCTGGATGCACCCAATGTCTCGGAGAACAAGCTCGCCGTCACGCGCCTGCTGACAGCGGGAGAGAGCAACGAGAGGGGGAAGATCGAGCTCCGGGCTGGCTCTGCCGTGCCGGAGCCTGCGGGGAGCACCTTCTTCCCCTTCTTTATGAGCAGTGTCGTCGCGGGGGCCGGTGGTCCAAGGATAAGAAGACCCACCTGTTGGTGGCAGTTGACAAGTTCACTAAGTGGATGGAAGCAGAGCCAGTCAGTAAGTGTGATGCAGCCACGGTGGTTCGATTCATCAAAAAGGTGGTTTTCCGGTTTGGGTTTCCACACAACATCATAACTGATAATGGCACTAATCTGTCTAAAGGTGCTATGAAAGAATTCTGTCAACGTGAGCACATCCGGCTTGACGTATCATCAGTGGCTCACCCCCAATCTAATGGTCAAGCGGAGAGAGCCAATTAAGAGATCCTGAGAGGCATCAAGCCCCGGCTCATGGTTCCTTTACAACGAACGCCGGGTTGTTGGGTGGAAGAGTTACCTTATGTGTTATGGAGCATCAACACCACGCCCAACAGATCCATGGGTTACGCGCCTTTTTTCATGGTTTACGGAGCAGAGGCGGTTCTCCCTAGTGACATCCGTCATGACTCGCCTCGTGTGGCGGCTTATGTTGAAGCTGACAATGAGCAGGCACGACAAGAAGCACTTGACTTGTTAGATGAGGAGCGTGACATTGCAGCAGCCCGTTCAGTGATTTATCAGCAATATCTGCGTCGTTATCACAGCCGCCGGGTTAGAACCATAACTTTTCAAGAAGGCGATCTGGTGCTCCGACTCATCCAGGATCAGACGGATATGCACAAGTTATCCCCGCCTTGGGAAGGACCCTTTGTGGTCAGCAAGAATCTGCATAACGGGTCATACTACCTTATAGATGTTCGAGAGCACAAAGACTCATGTAAATCGGAGGAGGAGACCCACCGGCCGTGGAATATCGCTCATCTTCGGCCTTACTATACTTGAGCCACAGGCTCTGCTTATGTACATAGTTATGACAATGTATATATTATGATCAATATAATAAACCGGAGCCTCAGCTAAAGCGGGGTATCTGTTGTTTTTCTTACATCATCTGTGGTTACTTGGGGGCTTCTGTTTATAAAGTGGAGTCCTGTTTACCCATTGATCCGGCTTATAAAGCCATATATAAAAATCACTTGGGGGCTTGGTCGTATTCGAACCATAGCTACACCTCTTGATAGGCGTAAGGCCACCAGAGAAATCACTTGGGGGCTTGGTCGTGATCGAACCATATACACCTCTTGATCGGCGTAAGGTCACCAGGGAAATTACTTAGGGGCCAAAGAGAGTGTTGCAAAAGCACAACTCAAACATAGGCACCCACTAAGCACAACTCAAAATATTGCTTGGGGGCTCTTTGCTTCTCAAAGAACAAAGAACCTACACTTGTAATAGGCTATCAAGCCAGGCTTGGAAGCCAGTTGTATTCACCTAAAACCCTGGGTTATCCTGCCTTCTTTAAGTAAGCCACTCCGTCCAGGTAATCCTGGTATGACCCGCCGAACGTTTGGCAAGTCAATCTCATAGACCCTGAACTTGCCAAAGTTAAAATGACGATTGGTTAATGTGAGGTCCATCTTAAAAGGCTTTGCAAAATGGTTTAACTCAGTGGCTTGGCAGCCCATGAAAAGCCTCGATTTTGGGCCTGGCAGCCCATGAAAAGCCTCACATGTTCTTTTTATGCTTTTATTTGCCAAGTTTTTAATCCTTTGATGAGGTTTATAATATTTTATGATACACCGGCGTTTATTGACCCGGTTTGGCTTTCAACTACAGGTTGTCAGTACATGACTAGTTATAATTCGGCGTTTATTGACCCGGTCTGGTTTCGACTATAAGTCGCCAGTGGTATATATGGATAATCCGGTGTTTATCACAACCCGGTACGGTTTTATCATAAACCGGCACAATATGGAAGGAGTTATCAGTACTCAAGATTGGGGTTATCACCCTTACTACAATAAAGTTTGCCAACCAACGATGTGATTCAGTGTCACAGATATCATCTATTTCATATTTGATTATTTTCACATACAACCTTGGTTATAAACCCTGGCTGTATATTTGGGCATCATGACCCGTCCGGCGGTAAACCGCCAGGACACTTTCAACTTCTTGTATGCAGGAACAGCTTGAATAAACTGCTATGGATTATGAACATAATATATCCTAAGCATGGTGGATTAACAGTGTCAGGCAAAATAAATATGCGCGATGGCATAGCAGACCAAGTGTTTGAACTATAATTGTTTTCAGCAAGTGTTGCAGTACGCAGAAGGCTAAACCGGCCTCCGGATCATGACTCATCACCAGGCTGACTTGACGGCTGCGGATCACCTTGCGCCGGTTCATCCTCCTCCTCTCTACCCAGTGGCTGGAAGTCAATGGTTGCCCAATCGATCCCAGTTAGGGCTTGGAATATAGCTTCATCGCTTATAAGTGTGGACGGTTCAACGTTAGGGGCATATGTATGCTTACGGATTGACGAGATAAGATTTTGAGCGTCCGGAGTTGGTGCAACAACCCATTTGTTGTTGACGTCATAAATCGCATGATAGTATGACAGATCAGTTTCTTCAGCCAATTGGCAAGCCAGTGGACGTACTTCTCTGGTTATGGCTCGGAGGGCATCATTGTCAAAATCTGATCCGTCTTCTTTTAAACTTGGATACTGTCGTGGAATTGTCATGGCAGATGTCCTCGAGCTAGGACTTAGTCGTGGAGCCATCGCAGCTAGGAAGCTTGAACGGGTTAAGCGGGACAACGAACACGAGGGTTTATACTGGTTCGGCCCCTTGCGGTGAAGGTAAAAGCCTACGTCCAGTTTGAGGTGGTATTGATCAGGGTTTTGATAACCAGGGAGCTAAACCGCTATGCCTGGCTCTCGACGAGATTGTTCCCGTCCTTAAACCGCTGCCGGGTCGTCCCTTTATATAGGGAGGCGGATGCCCTACAGCTCTCAGAGTCCCGGCCGGCTCATAAGAGTGTCCGGCTCAGACTCTCAACTATTCTTGCCTTACACTAAAAGTTCTAGCATAATAATGATTGCAACTACGGGCTTTAAGCCATATCCGGGTCTTAAGCCCATCTTTGGCCCACCGTCTTCAGGCTTGGCGCCGGGCTTCTGGCAATGACCATATGAGTAACCCGGCCCCTCCTGGCGGGTGACTCTAAGGTCTATATCCTCAACATTAGGCCCCAGATTGATTTGAGCCGGCTCATGTCAATCTTCCATTCCTTCAACAGAAAACCTCCGGCTTACAATTGTGTGAAGGCCATAACCCGGCGTGACATCATCCTCTGGACTCCGGGTAATCCGCCGTGACGTCATCTTCCATTAAGCCCGTTTTTTACTCCGCCAGATTCGCAACGGATCTTTACATTTACTGTCATCCCGAAAATCAAGGCGTTTCGTGGGGAGATAACCACGCCGTGGTCTCCTTGATTCTCGCGCCCACTTATGAGCTCGCCTTATAAATAGGCCGGCCCGACGGGCTTTCAGCCACTTCTCTCTCCTTCATCTTCTTCCTCGCGCCACTGCTCCCCTACCCGAGCTCTGCTACTACCGCCGCTGTCGCGCCCCCGGTCTTCGTCAACCTTGGCCGCTGCATCACCCTGACTCGGTCCAGACAAACGGCGGCAACCTCCGCTCCTCTTCAGCTCCGGTGAGTCCTCGCTACTCCATAGGGCAGATCCGCACTAGGGCTTCATAGTTCTTCCTCTGTTCTTCGTAGTTCATCGCGGCCCTCAGTAGATTTGAATTTTACTGCCCCTTTTTGATCTTAGCTCTGTATAGACTCACTGCGGTAGATGTTTAAGACCCATTTCACATGCAAATAGCCCTCTTTTTTACTGCATAAGAGCCTTGTTCGAGCTCAAGAACCTCCTCGCGTCTGTTTCTAGGTCTAGAAACTTTTCTTTTGCCCGACCATTTTGATCCAAAATATTCACTGCGATGTGTGAAACCTGTTTTACCACACTTAGTAAAAAACTGCAATCATTGAATCTCGGCGGTTTACATTCCCGGTTTAAAGAAACCACGCGCCGTAGAACCTTCCGGCTTAAAGAAAACCATGCGCCATAAAAATTTCCGGCTTAGCCGTGATAAGGCCTGTAGACCTCGACGGCTTAAATAGCCCGATGCACTTAGGTGTATACCATTAGTCCCCTTCATAAACCGCCACATTGACATTGAACTGTAGATTTCTTCCGGCTTATAATTAACCCGGACGTTTTTCCTTTTACCATAGACTGCCGACTTTCACCATGCCTCCCAAAGCTCCCAAAGCCTCCATTACTTGCAACTGGATGAGGTCCAATGTCACCAATGAGACCCTAGCAGATTTTGTCAAGTCTGGATATCTGCCCAAGAAGGACGTCATGTCCTACCGTGCCGCTGACCCGTCAGAAGAGAGACCACAGCCAAAGGACGGGGAGGTAGTGATTTTTGCGGATCATAAGAGCCGGGGCTTCGCACCGCCCGGTTCAAAGTTTTTCAGAGACGTTCTGAATTTCTTCGATCTGCGGCCTCAGGACATAGGACCCAACTCAGTGTCCAATATCTGCAACTTCCAAGTGTTCTGCGAGGTTTACCTTGGAGAAGAACCTAGTCTGCTGCTCTTTAGAGAGCTTTTTTACTTGAACCGTCAGAATGAGTGCGCCAATGGGCCAAGTCTAGAGCTAGGTGGCATCTCCATTCAGCGGCGAAGGGACTGCCTTTTCCCTTACGCAGAGCTGCCCAGCCACCCCAAGGACTGGAATCTGACGTGGTTTTACTGCCAAGACACGTCGCCGGCTGATGAAAGTCCGTTGCCCGGTTTTCGCCCCTCACGTCTGGAGCCGACTTACCCACTGTCAGACAAGCTGACTCAAGCAGAGCGCCAACCTCTGCTCCCCACTATCAACAAGATCAAAGCTCTCCTGGGCAATGGTCTAAATGGAATCGATCTGGTCCGGGTCTGGATCTCGTGGCGGGTGATCCCATTGAGCCGCCGCCCCGACTTAATGTGTGAGTACACGGGCCGAAAGGACGACCCTCAGAGACACAGCCGCAATGATCTTCCTGAAGACGTTGCAGAGGAGATGACCAAGGCTCTCTTGAACGAGAGCCTGGCAGACTGCGGAAGGACCGGGTTAGCCCCCTTCTGCAAGACCAACCCAGCCCCAGCGGTAAGCTGCTGATCTGAACATCTTATCTGTACATAACTTTCATCTGAATCATTGTAAGAAAACCTCATTGTATTCTTTCAGGCTGATGACAAGTTCTGGCGGGTCAAATATGACCATGAAGCGGCCAAGAAGGCCAGAAAGGGGAAGAAAGCCGCCAAGAAAGCCGCTCCCCGCAAGAAGGGGAGTAGGCCAACTGCTTCGGAGCTGATGCAATTAAGCGACAGCTCCGAGTCAGAGGTAACCCCTGAACCTGTAAGCTCTTTGTTGCGTTTATTGTTTATTTCTTGTCCGCCTTACCAACACTTGTTCATCAACAGGATGACACCGGAGCCAGTAACCCGGTGGTTGAAGAGGTAATGTCACTTTCCTCCGACTCGGAGCCCTTGCCAAGGCTGAAAGTCCGAAGGGTAACCCGGAAAGTAAGCTTTTCACATCCTTTAGCTTATCAAGATCCTCAATTTATTTTGAAGCGACAGGTTCATGAGAGCCGGCGTCACACCCGGACCAACAAGGACACCGACCTCTCCTCCGGGTTACCTGACGCATCGAGGAAGCGCCGAACTGAGGTTATTTCCCACTTGTACCCTTTTCATCCGTTGGCGGGTGTTATCCGCCAGCCACTCAATTCTTCTGACTCAAATTATCAGGAGACCTCCCCCTCTTCGGGCGACTCTATGCAGTCGAGTCTTCCGGCTTTCAAGACCGCGCCCGGGTAATGATAACCATCTCATGTTATACTTGTCTTTACTTACCCTTTTTGTGCTTAACGTTTCTGTCCTTTTAGTGCCCAAGCCAAACTCACCAAGAGGGCGAAGAAAGCCAAGCCAATCGAAGAGCCGGAGTTGCCTGAGCCGGAGGCAGCAGATCAAGAACCGCCAGCTGCCTCCGCTCCCGAAGCCGCCGCTCCAACTAACAAGGCAGCTGCCGAAGCGTCTGCTAACCCGGAGGCCTCCGGCTCGGCTCAACCAGCAAATGATCCGGACGTGGTAATCACCCGGACGGAATTTGTTGAGCCGGGGAGACCTACCGCATTGGCTAAGTGCTCCGCTAAGGGGGAGTTGCTGCAGCCCCACCGGGTGAACCTGGACCTCTCCGACCACACCAACCTGAGCATTGGAGAGCTCGTCTCTGGCTACATCAGCCAAGTGCACAAGAGCCGGGACGCAGAGGTTGCCATGGTGAACCAGATCCAGCAGAAATCTGAGGTATCATTCTGCTGTCCTCGTACTTACTGCATAGTTACCTTTACCATGCTAGCCCCCAAGTCGACGACTTATGATTGAATATGTTGTAGACTTAGGTTCCGGCTTACCCAATTGAACCAGCCATTTGTAGATAGAAACGTTCAATATGCATTAGCCCCCAAGTGCCAAGTGTCTTTGCTTGGAAAACGCTTGGGACTTGAAATTTATATAGTAACTGTTCATGTCATAACCCGGAAATGTATGCAGGCTGCTGGCAAGAAGCTAGAGGCTGACATGGATGATCTCCAGAATCGGCTGAAGATGCAAGAGATGGAGACCCGGAAGGCAAATGCCAAATTTGTGTCTAGCATCGCCGCTTAAGAGAAGCTGAAGACGGAGTTTGACGCTGAGCGGAAGGCGTGGGCTGAAGAGAAGGCCGCATTGGTGAACCGGGCTGAACAGGCGGAGAAGACTCTCTCCGAGAAGACCGCCGAGCTCTCCGGCCTAAAGCGCCAGGTGTCCCAGATGGTGGCCGCAATCTTTGGTAAGTCGCCTCACCGGCTTTCATCAAGTTTAGAATTTTTATATCTCATAATTCATCCTTGTCGGCGGCTTATCTGATTCTGTTAAACAGGTCCCATAAGTGCCAACCTCAACCAGAGCGTGGTAACCAAGCTGAAGGCCGTGTATACCCTGGTGGAGCAGCTCTACACCGGGTCACAGCGTGCCTTAGCTGTGGTGGCCCTATCCAACGAGGTGCCAACTCACCTGGCAGAAGTCCTTCGCCGGCTCGCTGTACTGCCTCAACGGATCCAAGAGCTGCGACGGGCCTCTGCAAGAGCCGGAGCGATCGCTGCACTGAGCCGGGCCAAGGCGTTCCTGCCGGAGTTAGACCCGGCGGACATCGCCCTTGGCTATCCAAGCCTGAAGGAAGACGGCTCCGCTTTCGATCAGAAGGACTTCGCAACTTGCGTGAAGGCCGTACGCCCGGTGGCCACTCTGATTGGCAATGATACAGATCTGACTAAGTACCAGCCGGGCTACGATATAGAAAGTCAGAGGATCCCTACTCCGCGCTATGAAGCCCTCAACTTGATCCCGCCGGCTCGTCAGCACACCTTCGCCCCGGAGATTGACCCGGCCGGGTTAATTGACGAGGAAGCCCAATTCGAAGCTCTCAGCGGCATCGACTGGAAGTCATCAACTTTCCAGGTCTTGGGATCAGCCGGAGGAGAAGATAGGAACGAGCCGGAGACTTCAACTCAACAAGCGTCGTAACTCGGCTGGCGGCTTAGCAAACAATGCCTCATCCTTTTGGACTCAATGAGCCTTGTAATAGAGTAGAACCAATACTTTATCTTTGTCATGCCATCGTGCACGCCTTGAATGCTGAAGTTTGCTGAAATTGTCTCCTTTATGTTTCTCCGGGTCACAATTAATCATTTGTTTTCCTTACTCTCAAAATAGTTGCCTGTAACTATCCTGCAGAGAAAGACAAATCACAAGCCTCGAGGTGGCTTACCGCCCTGAGAAGCATAGGTTTTTTAGATGACCCAGAATATGAATCAAAAAAGGACTAGTCTTCAATAATATCCTAAATACAGCCGTAATAACATACTTAGCGGCTTGCAAGCATACTTCCGGCTTAGATAACCCGGGTAGGAAGGTTGGCACCGCAATTCCGGTTTACCTGTCTTTAAAACACCCAGTGTGTTCAGCTAATACTGTAAACCAAAGTTAAGCCGGCAAAATGAGACCCGGCCGTACACACTTGGAAATAAACAGACGGAACTTGCTATAAAGCAGAGGAACTTAGGGGCTTCCGGTTCGAATATGACCATAGACCCAGCCCAAAGGGGTTATGCTAGGATTCGAATGCGATCATATAGCCCCCAGTGGGTGTGGCGATGCCAATCAAGAGGGTACCGACAGCTATGTTCTCTTCGGTTCGAATACGACCCATGTTTGAACAGGAAGCCCCCAAGTGATTTTAAGAATTGTTTAACGACGCTGATTCGAATACGATCCACGTCGGTTCTCAGAGGGGTTAAACTATGATTCAAATATGACCAAAGGAAACCTCCCAATGAGCTCGGCACTTTGCCAATCAAATGGGTATCGACAGCTATGTTCTCTTTGGTTCGAATACGACCCATGTTTGAACAGGAAGCCCCCAAGTGACCTTATTGCTTATAGCTAGATTCGAACACGATCATAAGCTGGATCCTCCTTTAAGTTATCATGTAATCTTGTAATGAAAAAACAACACGTACATCTTTGGAGGAGGAAAAAGGACAGAAGTTCTGCTTTATTGCTTATCATAATATATACATGACTGAGAGAAATATGTATATTACGAGAGCCGGTGGCTCAAGTGTAGTAAGGCCGAAGCTGAGCTATGTTCCACGGCCGACGGGTCTCTTCCTCCGACTTACGTGAATCTTTGCGCTCCCGTATGTCAATGAGGTAATATGACCCGTTGTGCAAGTTCTTGCTGACCACAAAGGGCCCTTCCCAAGGCGGGGACAGCTTGTGTGTATTTGTTTGATCCTGGATGAGCCGGAGCACGAGATCGCCTTCCTGGAAGACCCGGGATTTAACCCGGCGGCTATGATAACGGCGCAGGTCTTGTTGGTAAATTGCCGAACGGGCTGCTGCCACATCACGCTGTTCGTCCAACAAGTCAAGAGCATCTTGGCCCACCTGTTCATTATTCGTCTCAACATAAGTCGCCACTCGAGGTGAGTCATGACGGATGTCACTGGGGAGGACTGCTTCTGCCCCATAAACCATGAAGAAAGGCGTAAAACCTGTAGACCTGTTAGGAGTAGTGTTGATGCTCCATAACACGGAGGGCAACTCCTCCACCCAACAACCCGGCGTCCGTTGCAAAGGGACCAAAAGCCGGGGCTTGATACCCTTCAGAATCTCCTGATTAGCTCTCTCAGCTTGACCATTGGATTGAGGATGAGCCACTGAGGAAACATCAAGTCAGATATGCTCTCGTTGACAAAACTCTTCCATGGCGCCTTTGGAGAGATTGGTGCCATTGTCAGTGATAATGCTGTGCGGAAAACCAAAGCGAAAGATCACCTTTTTCATAAACTGAACCGCCGTGGCTGCATCGCACTTGCTAACTGGCTCCGCTTCAACCCACTTGGTAAACTTGTCAACTGCCACCCAAAGGTGGGTCTTCTTATCCTTGGACCTTTTGAAAGGCCCAACCATATCAAGCCCCCAGACCGCAAAGGGCCAAGTAATTGGGATCATCCTCAGTTCTTGAGCCGGTACATGAGCCCGTCGCGAGAACCTTTGGCAACCGTCACACTTACTGAACAAGTCCTCTGCATCAGCATGAGCCGTCAACCAATAAAAACCATGACGAAAAGCCTTGGCCACAAGAGACTTTGAGCCGGCGTGATGGCCGCAATCCCCTTCATGGATCTCACGCAAGATCTCTTGACCTTCCTCAGGGGAAACACAACGCTGAAACGCTCCCGTAACACTACGGTGGTGCAACTCACCATTGATAACGATCATTGGCTTAGCCCGACGGGTTATTTGCCTGGCCAAAGTTTCATCCTCAGGTAACTCGCCCCGGGTCATGTAAGCCAGATAGGGCATTGTCCAGTCTGGTATGATATGGAGAGCCGCCACCAGTCGTGCCTCCGGGTCGGGGACAGCCAGGTTTTCCTCTGTAGGCAGCTTAACAGAAGGATTATACAGGACATCCAAGAAAGTATTAGGCGGCACCGGCTTTCGCTGAGAGCCTAGCCGGCTTAAAGCATCAGCCGCCTCGTTCTTCCTGCGATCAATGTGCTCTACTTGGTAGCCCTGAAAGTGCCCAGCAATGGCATCAACTTCGCGGCGATAAGCAGCCATGAGAGGGTCCTTAGAGCCCCACTTGCCTAATACTTGTTGAGCCACCAAGTCTGAGTCACCGAAACACCTGACCCGGCTCAAGCTCATCTCCTTAGCCATCCGAAGACCGTGGAGCAAGGCCTCGTACTCAGCCGCATTGTTAGTGCAAGGAAAAATCAATTGTAGCACATAATGGAACTTGTCACCTTGAGGGGAAGCCAATACAACTCCAGCCCCCGAGCCCTCCAACTGCCTAGACCCATCGAAGTGAATAGTCCAATATGTGTTATCCGGCTTTTGCTCGGGCACTTGTGACTCTGTCCAATCATTGATGAAATCCACCAAGGCCTGAGATTTAACAGCAGTGCGTGGCACATATTTGAGACCATGAGGTCCGAGCTCGATAGCCCACTTAGCCACTCTCCCTGTGGCCTCTCTATTTTGAATGATATCACCAAGAGGGGCAGAACTGACCACGGTTATGGGATGGCCCTGGAAATAATGCTTAAGCTTCTGGCTTGCCATGAACACACCATAAACAAGCTTCTGCCAATGTGGATACCGCTGTTTGGACTCGATAAGCACTTCGCTGACATAATAAACCGGCCGCTGAACCGGATGCTCCTTACCCTCTTCCTTGCGTTCCACCACCACAGCCACACTGACGGCTCGTGTGTTCGCCGCCACGTACAGTAATAAGGGCTCCTTATCAACCGGAGCAGCAAGGACTGGGGGCTCTGCCAGCTGCTTCTTCAAATCCTCAAAAGCGGTATTAGCTGCATCATTCCAGACAAAGTTATCAGTTTTCTTCATCAACTTATATATTGGCATGGCCTTCTCACCCAAACGGTTTATAAACCGGCTTAAAGCAGCGATGCGACCCGCCAAGCGCTGAACATCATTTATACACGCCGGCTTAGCTGGGGAGGTGATGGCTTTGATCTTCTCCGGGTTAGCTTCAATGCCTCTGTCAGAAACCAAGAAACCCAAAAGTTTGCCTACAGGAACACCAAAAACACACTTGGCCGGGTTAAGCATCATCTTGTAGACCCGGAGATTATCAAAGGTTTCCCTTAAATCATCTATCAGGGTTTCCTCTTTTATGGACTTGACCACAATATCGTCCACATAAGCGTGAACATTGCGCCCAATCTGTTTATGAAGGCAGTTCTGTACACAACGCTGGTAAGTCGCCTGTGCACACTTGAGTCCAAAGGGCATAGACACATAGCAGAAGGCTCCAAAGGGAGTGATGAACGCCGTCTTCTCCTGGTCCTTAACTGCCATTTTAATCTGATGATATCCGGAATAAGCATCCAAGAAACTTAAGCGCGCACAACCTGCCGTAGCATCAATAATTTGATCAATACGGGGGAGGGCAAAAGGATCAGCCGGACATGCCTTGTTTAAGTCCGTATAATCCACACAGATCCGCCAAGTGCCGTTCTTCTTGAGCACGAGCACCGGGTTAGCCAACCACTCCGGGTGAAAGACTTCAACAATAAACCCGGCCGCCAAGAGCCGGGCCACCTCTTCACCAATAGCTTTCCGCCGCTCCTCATTGAACCGCCGAAGGAACTGCCTGACCGGCTTAAATTTCGGATCAACATTGAGAGTGTGCTCAGCGAGTTCTCTAGGTACACCTGGCATGTCCGAAGGTTTCCATGCGAAGATGTCCCTATTCTCACGGATGAACTCGATGAGCGTGCTTTCCTATTTTGGATCCAGGTTGGCACTGATGCTAAACTGCTGAGATGAATCTCCTGGAGTGAAATCAACGAGTTTAGTCTCATCAGCCGACTTAAATTTCATTGCCGGCTCATGCTCCGTAGTCGGCTTTTTCAAAGAGGTCATATCAGTGGGGTCAACATTGTCCTTGTAAAACTTCAACTCCTCTGTTGCGCAAACAGATTCTGCATAAGCTGCATCACCTTCCTCACATTCCAAGGCCACCTTCCAGCTGCCGTGAACCATAATGGTTCCATTATGACCCGGCATCTTGAGCTGTAAGTAAACATAACACGGCCGTGCCATGAATTTGGCGTAAGCCGGCCGCCCAAATATAGCATGGTACGGACTTCTTATCTTGACCACCTCAAAGGTCAATTTTTCCACCCTGTAATTGTTTTCATCTCCGAAGGCCACTTCCAACTCGATCTTGCCGACTGGATAAGCCGACTTACCAGGTGCCACACCATGGAAGATAGTGTTTGACTGGCTGAGGTTCTTATCAACCAATCCCATACGACGAAAAGTCTCATAATAGAGGATGTTGATGCTGCTGCCTCCATCCATGAGCACCTTAGTGAACTTATATCCTCCCACCTGAGGAGCCACCACTAAGGCCAAGTGACCTGGATTGTCTACCCGGGGAGGGTGATCCTCTCTACTCCACACTATAGGCTGCTCAGACCACCGCAAGTAGCGTGGAACCGCCGGCTCGACAGCATTCACAGCCCTCTTATGAAGCTTCTGGTCTCGCTTACACAGACTGGTGGTGAATACATGGTACTGTCCACCGCTAAGCTGCTTGGGATTGGTCTGATAACCCCCCTGCTGCTGTTGGTGACCCTGGCCAGACTGCTGATTAAAGCCCCCTTGACCGTTCGGAGGATTGGAATTTGAGCCGCCGCCCGGGCTATGAAAACCGCCGGCGCCTGAGCCGTCGCCCGGGCCATTGTAATTCTTAAAGGCCTTCATGATTGCACAGTCCTTCCATAGATGAGTCGCTGGCTTCTCTCTAGAGCCATGCCTTGGACAAGGCTCATTCAACAGCCGCTCCAGCGTCGGGCCTGACCCGCCGCCTCGGGGAGGGGGCCTCCCCTTACGTCGCTGGTTATTCCCTTGTGAGCTGGCGTTGGCCACAAACTCTAGGCTGCCGTCGACCTTGCGCTTGCCTTCTCCTTGGTTCCCCGGGTTATGCTGAGGACCCTTGCCATTGCCATTCTTCTTTCCCTTCCCTGTCCTTTCATCATCTGAAGCGGGGTCCTTGGTACCATCATAATCGGCGTACTTGACAAGAGCCACCATCAGTGTACCCATATCATTGCAGTCGCGCTTAAGCCGCCCGAGTTTCATCTTTAGGGGCACAAAACGACAATTCTGCTCCAACATTAAGACTGCAGAGCCGGCGTCCATCTTATCCAAGGAGTGTATTATCTCCTTAACCCGGCGAACCCAATGTGTCGTAGACTCCCCTTCCTGCTGCTTGCAGTTAGTCAAATCCACAATTGACATAGATTGCCTACAAGTATCCTTGAAGTTTTGGATGAACCGGGCTTTCAGCTCAGCCCAAGACCCAATGGAATTCGGTGGTAGCCCTTTCAACCAAGTGCGGGTAGTCCCATCTAACATCATGGTAAAATACTTAGCCATGGCCGCCTCACTGACCCCCAGCAGCTCCATAGCCATCTCATAACTCTCGATCCAGGCTGCAGGTTGTAAGTCTGCTGTGTAATTAGGCACCTTCCTAGGGCCTTTGAAGTCCTTGGGTAGACGCTCATTGCGAATAGCTGGCACTAAACAAGGGACACCCCCAGTCCTGGTAGGGATACCCACGTCAACGGAAGTCGTCGGATAAGCCGGGGGGTCTGGTAAGCCGTCAATTGAGGCACCTGCTCCGCCTCTTGCCGCGCTCTGTCCTGGTCTGCTGCGTGAAAGGCTCCATTATGAACCGGGCCATGGCCAGGGGGCGGGTCATGGCGTCGGACGTTACTTGAACCGGTCGCTGAGACCATGTGTCTGCTGTAACTCGGGCTTCGGCCTGGACGAGGGGTCGAGTGGATCCTGTCTCGGCTGTAGGAATACGCCTCTTGCTGCGCCAGTGCTGTCTGAAGGAGTTCCCTGACCCGACGGGTTTCAATAGCCGTCGGAGAGTCACCGTCAACTGGGAGAGCCGCCAGCCGTGCCGCCGCGGCGACCATGTTCTCCAGCGGGTTATTATAATGACTCGGGGGTATTGGTACGTACTGAGGCGGGGCAGGGGGCACCTGGGGAGGCCCCATCACTTGTGGCTGAATAGGGGTCCCAGACCCGGGCACTATGACCCCTGGCGGGTTACTAGACCCTGCACCTGGCGTGTTGAAGATGTTTCGCGGATCGTAAACCGGAGGGAGTCGACATTGGGCCTTTTGATGCCTCCTTCTCAGGACCTCATTGGACGCATTTTGATCCATCGTTAGCCGGAAGGACTGCACTTGAATCAACTGGGTTTGGGTGTCGAGAGCCGCCCTTTCCGCAGCCATCCTGATCCCCTCTGCTGCCAGATCCTCCTTAGCTTTCACTAGATCCAATTTTAACTACGCCACCTCCGCATCATGCTGAGCTTGATCTGCCGGGTCAACCGTAGCGGTTAACAGCGCCGTCATCTTGTCCGTGAGATCCATTAGTACCTGAGCCGGAGAAGGCACCGGGTTTCCCGCTCCAGCAGCGGGGTTCTGAACAGGCTGCGCACCGGCCATAAAGACTCCAACCTGACTTGGCGGCTCAAACGGGTCCGGAATACTATCACCATCGGAACAACCCATGAGCCTGCCATCTTGGAGTTGATACAACGAGTTTGACTCATCGGTGGACGACTCGCCGTCAGAGCCGGCGGCCGCCTCATCACCAGATCCAGATTGATCAGAGGCCCCTCCATGGATACATCCCACAAAAGCGTGCCGTAAGGCAGGCCGGGCCTGGGCGGGTCGTGCACGCTGAGCCGTCTCGATGAGATCGGCGCAGAGATCCGGCTCAGGGCCCGGCTCACCAATCTTGCCAATGAAAACATGAATTCCGCCGAAGGGGACCCGGTACCCGTACTCAATTGAGCCGGCGTCGGGGCCCCAGTTTGCATCGTCGATATAGAGCTTGCTGCGACGACTCTTGGCCATCCGGCCCACAGCGTATCCCTTGAGCCCTTCGAAGCTGCCCTTCAAGAACTCAAATCCACCGTGCGCTGGCCCCACGGTGGGCGCCAACTGTCGTGGAATTGTCACGGCAGATGTCCTCGAGCTAGGACTTAGTCGTGGAGCCATCGCAGCTAGGAAGCTTGAACGGGTTAAGCGGGACAAGGAACATGAGGGTTTATACTGGTTCGGCCCCTTGCGGTGAAGGTAAAAGCCTACGTCCAGTTTGAGGTGGTATTGATCAGGGTTTCGATAACCAGGGAGCTAAACCGCTATGCCTGGCTCTCGACGAGATTGTTCCCGTCCTTAAACCGCTGCCGGGTCGTCCCTTTATATAGGGAGGCGGACGCCCTGCAGCTCTCAGAGTCCCGGCCGGCTCATAAGAGTGTCCGGCTCGGACTCTCAACTATTCTTGCCTTACACTACAAGTTCTAGCATAATAATGATTGCAACTACGGGCTTTAAGCCATATCCGGGTCTTAAGCCCATCTTTAGCCCACCGTCTTCAGGCTTGGCGCCGGGCTTCTGGCAATGACCATATGAGTAACCCGGCCCCTCCTGGCGGGTGACTCTAAGGTCTATATCCTCAACATATACCCTTTACCCACATCCACCGGATCAAGATCAGGCACCCGTGCTTTAGCCCGGGTTAGTGCGGTCAGAGCACCTACCCTTGCAGCTGATCTTTTTAACTCTTCAACCCAGGCAGGCAGCATTGACAACCTTTCTAAGGTTTCCTTGATGAAGGTTGGGGGCAGCTTGTTGTGAGAAGCAGCGCAGATGATCCGTTGCACGCCGGTATATAATTATTCTATCAGAGTATAGGCAACCTTTAATTTCTTCCGCATGTCAGCACCCAGGTGGGTAATGCGAGTTCCTGCATCATTACAAGCATGAGTAAACTGGCAACTGATAGGTTAATATATGTTAAAAACATAAAGTGAGGATACTTACCAAACACAGCAGTGGTCATGGCATTTATCTGCAGCTTCAAGCCGTTCAGTTCTTCTGTCACCGGTTTAAGGGCTGCTTCTGCATCCTCGACCCTTTTCTGCAAAGTGGATTTCTCTATATCCCAATCCGCCCGCTCCTTCTTGAAATTTTCCTTCAGTTTCTCCATGGCTGTTAAAGCACTGGTCAGCTCATCTTTGGCTTTGGAGGTTTCTGCTTGCTGGGACTTGATGTTTTCTTGAAGATCAGCGGTTTGGGCTTCGTTTTTTCTCAGCTCATCCTATAAGAAACAGACATATCATGAGTTGACAATACATATTTGAAGTACCAAGCACATAACAAGTTATACACTTGGTACTTGGGGGCTAATGCCTATTTGCTTGTTATCAGAAATTTTTACAAAGTCCCAAGCACAATACAAGTATTATTCTTGGCACTTGGGGGCTAATGTGTATTTGCTCAAAATAAACAATGGTAAAAGTCCCGGTTCAGCTAGGAAAGATAAACCGGACCTTGGGGACTACACAGGAGAAAGTGACAAGATTATTATTCTAAAGTCCCGGTTCATCTTAATAAGTTAAACCGGCCCTTGGGGGCTACGCAAGCATAGTTGAAGTATTCTAAAAGTCCCGATTTAGATTGATATCATAAACCGGCCATTGGGGGCTACTAGAATTAGCATTTGGACAAAAGAGGAACAGATATGCAGAGTTCAGCGATAGTTACCTCATATCATTCTTTCATCAAGTTCACTAAGCCGGCTTCATAGTCGCGGCTTGTGTACAGACGGTTCAAGAAGCCAGAATGAATATCTTGGGCGTTGAGATGGGCGTAGCTTGACAGATCTGTATTCCACTTGCCTTTGTTCAGGACAGAAGTTTCTTCCTTGGCACTATGCTTTGATAAAGCGACAGGATTGCCAGGGGTGGTATGACCGAAGCCGGTAATCATAACATCATCCGCCTTGTCATCAGCAGCCTTCACTGGACTTGACGGTTTATCAGTAGCCTTAACTGGGCTTGATGGTTTATCAGTGTCTCGGGCCAGGCTTGTCGGTTTATCGGACTGGCCTGTTGGGTCAACCTCTACTTGTTCAACAACAAAGTCATAATCTTGTGGTGGCGGATCATCAAGCATGGCGTCATCATTTGTTTCTTCCGGATCTGGAGTTTTTTCTGGTTCAATAGTGACATTGTCATCAGACGGTTTATTTAACCGAGCCTTCTTGCTGGGTCTAGGCTTGGCACTGAGAAGAACAAACATAAAGGTCAATACATCAGGTGAACATAAGGTATTAAGGGTAAATTTAAAGAATAACTCACCCAGGAACTATCTTGAGGGGTGGAAGTTGTGTGACCATTGACTCGCCAGAGGATGAGTGAGGTGTTCCCTGATAATTCGAATCAGACGGATTAAGAGGCTGTCGGAAACAACCCGCCTTGGGGTAAGAAATATCAGGAATATAAGAGACCTCTGATCGATGTTTCCGGACTGGAGTGTTCGGTAAACCGGTGGAGGTAACTACCTGGCCGCTGTGCCGGGTTGTGCGGCGAGCTTCATGTTGCTGCTTCTTCAAAAGAAAGTTTGGGTCCAAGTGAGCTAGGGGGTGAGAAAATTTTACTTTCCGGTTTGCTTGACGGATTGTCTGTGTTGGCAGCGGATCTGAACCAGAGGAAAGAATAATTACCTCTGCATCCTCAGCTTGGCTGCCTTCAACGTCGTCCTGATAATAGTCATTGTCAATGAGGCGTATGAAAAAAGAACCAAGAGAGTCAAGTTCTACCTCTGAGTCCGGATTATCCAGATCAGCATCAGCATTTGGTTCAGAAGACTCAGTGGTCCGCTTCTTGGCAGGTTTTTTAGTAACCTTGGTCTTGGGGCGAGGTGTCTTGGCCGGTTTATCCTGTGGCTTCTTCTTCTAGAACGGATCATTGCCCTGTCAAAGATGGACAAAATTTTGAGAGAGTATTTAAAAGGATTAAGCTAAAACAAAAAGTTATATGATTCTTACAGCTGGCGGTTTATTGGAAACGCAGAAAGGACTTAGTCCCGTCTTGCTGCAAACAACCTCCGGTTCATTCAGAATTTTCTTGACATATTCAGTAACTTCAGCCTCTGTTAGTTGAATGTTGATATGGCATTGAGGATCTTTTAAGTCCCCTGTGTACTCACACATTAAACCAGGGTGCCGGCTTAAAGGCAGAATGCTCCAAGATATCCAGCAACGAACAAAGTCAACGCCTGTTAAACCGTTTGCCATAAAGGCTCTGAGCTTTGAGAGTTGTGGTGCGTAGTTGGACCGTTCCTTTGCAGTCAGCCTCTGAGGAAATGGATGTGTGTTGCTAAGCCGGTGAGGACGATAACCCGGCAGAGGATTTTCTTCAATTGGAGATGTATCTCGGCACTAAAACCAAGTCTGATTCCAGTCCTTGGGGTGACTATGAAGCTTGGCGTGAGGGAAGCTGACATCTTTTCTCTTCTGAATAGCCATTCCACCAAGTTCAGTATTGGGTCCGTCTGTAATCTCTGTACGATGGTTCAAATAGAAGAAATCCCTAAAAAGTTCAATTGTGGGCTCCTCTTGAAGATAAGCCTCGCAAAATACTTGGAAATTGCAAACATTGGACACAGAGTTTGGTCCAATGTCCTGAGGATGGAGTTGGAAGCTAGCAAGTACATCTCGGAAGAATTTTGATCCGGGATGGCTAAACCCTCGGCCCAGGTGGTCAACAAACACGACTACTTCCCCATCCTTGGGCTCAGGAGGATTTTCTGGACCAGGGACCCTCCAGTGGATAACTTCTTTCTTTGCTAAAGTGCCGGTTGCGACACAGCCTTCTAGTTGCTCTTCCATAACCCGGGAAGGGACCCAGTTACAAGCATATAATTGTTTGGCCATTTCAATGAAAAGCTGGAAAAAGATCAAATGCCGGTTTAAGATTTATGACAAACCAGCGTAAAGCGACGCAAGATCAGAAGCAGAAACAGAGGCATATACACATGGTTAAAGCGGAATCTGACATTGTTAAACCGGAGTCTGACATTGGAGGAGTTACAAAGATAAACGAATTGGTGGTTTAAGAGGGGACTAATGGTACCTGCCGGATTATCGTTTTCTAAAAATTTAAACTGCCTATATTGGTATGGAAGGTACAGATCTAAAAAGTCTAATTAAGGGAAAAAACAAGTTTCACAGATTGGTATGGTAATTTCAGATCTGCAGCGTATCAGTAAATCAAAATATATCCAGACTTAAAATACAGGCGTTCAACTAGTTCATCAGGTCTAGATGAGTTTTTCTATGCGAAGAAAATGTTCTAAGGATGAAACAGGGGATTATAACTATGACTGCGCAAGGAAATGTCAGATCTGAGATCACCACTTGCACTATGGAGATGAACAGAGAAGAACAGCTTCGAGCTTTGATGAACGCCGAAACCCTTATGGCGGATCTAGAACAAGGAAAAGCGAGACTTACTGGTGCTGATGGAACAACGAAGGTGCGCCATGTTTCTCTGGTACGTTCAGGTTGATGCAGCGGCCGGAGATGAGGTCGAGGGCGGAGCTTGACGTCGGCGGCCGTGCGAGAGGGTCAGGTCGGCGCAAGGAAGAAGAAGAATTGAGAGAGGCACGGGGGGAAAATGAAAAGGAACCCCCGGTCTTATTTATAAGGCAAAGGGATAAGTGACAGGCGCGAAAATCGAGGAGCCCAAAAATTGGATACGTGACAGAGCTGTCGCCTCGATTGTCGGAGGCTCATTAATGGAGGTGAGATATGAACAATTTTTAATAACAGGTGACGTCATGGCGATTTATTATGATCCTGGAAGATGGCGTCATGGCGATTTATTATGATCCTGGAAGATGACGTCATGGCGGTTTACAAGATTTACGCGAAGGTGCTGAAGGAGGAATTTTGCTAAGTGTTGAAGATTGACATGAACAGGTTCAAATCAATCTGGGGCCTAATGTTGGGGATATTACTACTGGGTATAAACCGGCCAGGAGAGGCCGGGTTATCCCCATAATGAGTTATTTATATTTGAAGCCCATGAAGACAAGGAGTGTGGCGCTTTACGAAGGCCCAGGGCCTAGGGGCGGATTAAGGCCTGTAGACATAAACCGCCATTGATATGTAAACTTGTGTTGTAAGATAGGAAAGGGTAGAAACCGAGCCGGACACGTTTATGAGCCGGCCTCGGGATTCTGTAAACCGGCGGGCGTCAACCTATGTATATAAAGGGACGACCCGGCGGCGGTTTAGGGTCAACAAACAACAACTCGAGAGCCAGGCATAGCGGATTCGCTCCCTGGTCATCGAAACCCTAGCAATTCCACAACAACTGGATTAGGCCTTTACCTTCACCGCAAGGGGTCGAACCAGTATAAACTACCTGCGTCCTTTGTCCGCTTTAACCCCTTTAAGCTAACCTGTCGCGATGGCTACACGACTAAGTCCTTTCACTAGGACATCTGCCGTGACAAAACCATGACAAGTAGGTAAATGGTAAAAAAGATAATTTTTGATGTGGAATGCTACCTAGCATAATCTTGATCACATAATCTAATCATGGCATGAATATTAAGACAATAATACTTCAAGCATACTAACCAAGCAATTATGTCTTATCGAAATAACATAGCCAAAGAAAGCTCATCCCTACAAAATCATATAGTCTGGCTATGCTCCATCTTCACCACACAAAGCATTCAAATCATGCACAACCCCGATGACAAGCCGAGCAATTGGTTCATACTTTTTAACGTGCTTCAGCCTTTTCAACCCTCACGCAATACATGAGCGCAAGCCATGGACATAGCACTATAGGTGGAATAGGATATGATGATGGAGGTTGTGTGGAGAAGACAAAAAGGAGAAAGTCTCACATTGACGCGGCTAATCAACGGGCTATGGAGATGCCTATCAATTGATGTCAATGTGAGGAGTAGGGATTGCCATGCAACGGATGCACTAGAGCTATAAGTGTATGAAAGCTCAAACTGGAAACTAAGTGGGTGTGCATCCAACTTGCTTGCTCATGAAGACCTCGGGCATTTGAGGAAGCCCATCATTGGAATATACAAGCCAAGTTCTATAATGAAAATTCCCACTAGTATATGAAAGTGATAACTCAAGAGACTCTCTATATGAAGAACATGGTGCTACTCTCAAGCACAGGTGTGGTAAAAAGATAGTAACATTGCCCCTTCTCTCATTTTCTCTCATTTTTTTATTTTCTCATTTTTTTTCTTTTGGTGGGCTTCTTTGGCCTCTTTTTTGGGGCTTCTTTGGCCTCTTTTATTTATTTTTAAAGTCCGGAGTCTCATCCCGACTTGTGGGGGAATCATAGTCTCCATCGTCCTTTCCTCACTGGGGCAATGCTCTAATAATGATGATCATCACACTTTTATTTACTTACAACTCAATATTACAACTCGATACTAGAACAAAGATATGACTCTATATGAATGCCTCCGGCGGTGTACCGGGATGTGCAATGATCTAGCATAGCAAAGATATCAAAAAACGGACAAGCCATGAAAATATCATGCTAGATATCTTACGATCATGCAAAGCAATATGACAATGAATGCTCAAGTCATGTATATGATGATGATGGAAGTTGCATGGCAATATATCTCAGAATGGCTATGGAAATGCCATGATAGGTAGGTATGGTGGCTGTTTTGAGGAAGATATAAGGAGGTTTATGTGTGATAGAGCATATCATATCACGGGGTTTGGATGCACCGGCGAAGTTTGCACCAACTCTCGAGATGAGAAAGGGCAATGCACGGTACCGAAGAGGCTAGCAATGATGGAAGGGTGAGAGTGTGTATAATCCGTGGACTCACATTAGTCATAAAGAACTCATATACTTATTGCAAAAGTTTATTAGCCCTCGAAGCAAAGTAGTACTATGCATGCCCCTAGGGGGATAGATTGGTAGGAAAAGACTATCGCTCGTCCCCGACCGCCACTCATAAGGAAAGCAATCAAACAACACCTCATGCTCCAACTTCGTTACATAACGGTTCACCATACGTGCATGCTACAAGACTTGCAAACCTCAACACAAGTATTTCTCAATTTCACAATTACTCAACTAGCACGACTCTAATATCACCACCTTTATATCGCAAAACTATTGCAAGGAATCAAACATATCATATTCAGTGATCTACAAGTTTTATGTAGGATTTTATGACTAACCATGTGAATGACCAGTTCCTGTCATCTCTCTAAATAGATATAAGTGAAGCAAGAGAGTTTAATTCTTTCTACAAAAGATACGCCCACGCTCTAACAAATCTAAGTGAAGCAAAATAGCATTCTACAAATGGCGGTTTTCTATGTGAAGAGAAACAGGCAATCCATACTTCAAAAGATATAAGTGAAGCACATGAAGCATTCTATAAAGCCATACTCAAAAGATTTAAGTGAGGTGCAATGAGCATTCTATAAATCAACCAAGGACTATCTCATACCAGCATGGTGCATAAAAGAAAAGTGAAAACTAAATGCAAAAGACGCTCCAAGATTTGCACATATCGCATGAACGAAAGGAATCCAAAAACATACCGATACTTGTTGAAGAAAGAGGGGATGCCTTCCGGGGCATCCCCAAGCTTAGACGCTTGAGTCTCCTTGAATATTTACTTGGGGTGCCTTGGGCATCCCCAAGATTGAGCTCTTGCCTCTCCTCCTTCTCCTCACATCGAGACCTTCTCGATCATCGAACACTTCATCCACACAAAACTTCAACAGAAAACTCGGTAAGTTCCGTTAGTATAATAAAGCAAATCACTACTCTAAGTACTGTTGCAAACCAATTCATATTTTGTTTTTGCATTATAGCTACTGTAATATAACTTTTCCATGGCTTAATCCACTGATAGGAATTGATAGTGTCATCAAAACAAGCAAACTATGCATCAAAAACAGAATCTGTCTAAAACAGAACAGTCTGTAACAATCTGAACATTAACCATACTTATGGTACTTGAAAAATTCTGCAAACATTAGGAAAAATAAATTTTTTTAATATAAAGACAGTGCAAAAAGAATCAGAACCGTTTGATGTTCCAGTAAAACATTAAAAATCGCACACTACAGACAAAGTTTCTGTCCTGCATCGTACAAACCAACAAGCATTGTAAACATCCTAGAGGCAAACCTTGGCACATTATTTTTATAATACAATGGAAATGTACAAGGGGATAATTATTTTTATTGAAAAGTTTCTGTAATAAAGATTCACAAAGTTTCCATGAGCATGAACAAAGTTCAAGGCTAGCTCCCACTTCAACAATGCTTGTCTCTCTCACTTTCACTCCTTTTTGAAAAAGTTTTGGGTTCCCCTCTTTATTTTTTTGTTTTTAAACTATATAAAAGCACTCAACAGAAATAAATGACTCTCTAAAACTTCCGGGTTGTCTCCCTGGCAGCGCTTTCTTTAAAGACATTAAGCTAGGCATAAAGTGCTCAAGTAATGGATCCACCCGGATCCCAAGGTATATCAAAGTCAATTTGAATCAACAATGATTTAGAATTTAGTAGTGAGCACAAAGTAACATATATCATGTAATGACAAAGTCTAACTCTCTTCCTATGCATCGGCATGTCATACAAGAACAATTCATGCACATCAAGTAAAGGCCAATGGGTAGCTAATCCGCTCTTCCTCCTTTTGTTCTTCGCTCTCCTCATCATCTTTTTCATCCAATGAGCTCACAGTTTCGTCAATTTCTTCTTCCATAGACTCCTGCAAAATATTAGTCTCTTCTTGGACAGCGGAGGAGTCCTCAATATATGGTTTAACATAGGCATTAGAAGCATAATTATCATAACAATATTTAAGTATGGCAAAATTTTCAGATTTGTAAAGAGTAGCATCATACTTTTCAATCAAAGAAGCAATTTCATAAGCACCCTTAAAAGTAACAAATTCTTCAATTTGTTGAACATCATAGTAATTATAAACACCCTTAGTATATGAAGATACGATTCCATTATCACTAAACTCACATTGATAGGGAAGATGTTTCTTAGGGTTTTCAGAACAACAAGTAAAATCATATATTTCACATAAATTCCAAGCATAGCATTGCAAACGATGAATTTGATCCAGTAAAAGTTTCCCTTTTTTAGATAAGCAGTGTCGCACATAACAAGCATGCTCATCTAAAGATTTGCCCTCAACTAAGCTAGTTGGGGTTTCAGCACGAGCACATAGGGATCGAAGATGATCCAAGTAAAAAGCTTCAGGAGTGTGATAGATTTTGAGTTGTTCTTCAACCATTGGTGTAGTAGGTACAACTATTTTTTTTGGTATTTTGCATTTCCTACCCATAACTAAAGATAGAAAACAACTTAGAACAGCAAATAAAATCTACTTAGTGATAAAGCAAACAAGCACACACGAGAATATTCACCCCACGCTATAACTCCCCGGCAACGGCCCCAGAAAAAGGTCTTGATAACCCACAAGTATAGGGGATCAATTGTAGCCTATTTCGATAAGTAAGAGTGTCGAACCCAACGAGGAGCTAAAGGTAGAACAAATATTCCCTCAAGTTCTATCGACCACCGATACAACTCTACGCACGCTTGACGTTCGCTTTACCTAGAACAAGTATAAAACTAGAAGTACTTTGTAGGTGTTGTTGGATAGGTTTGCAAGATAATAAAGAGCAAGTAAATAAAATCTAGGGGCTGTTTAGGTAAAGAAGCAATAAAGTTAGTATAGCGAGTGTGAAAAAGTGGTGGTAGGAGTTGCGAAATTGTCCCTAAGCAATTGACTACTTTACTAGACCAATAGCAAGTTTTATGTGGGAGAGGCCACTGCTAGCATGTCATCCCTGACTTGGAATTCTACGCACTTATGATTGGGACTATTAGCAAGCATCCGCAACTACTAACGTTCATTAAGGTAAAACCCCAACCATAGCATTAAGATATATTGGTCCCCCTTCAACCCCGTATGCATCAATTTCTATGCTAGGTAGAAGCTTCTGTCACTCTTGCCCTCCAATACATAGTCCTATCAACATACAAGTAACCCTATGGTGTGATCCACGCGCGCGCTCATATGATGGGCACCAAAGGACAACAACATAACCACAAGAAAATTAAATCAATCATAGCAATTCATCAACCACCGATAGGACAACGGAAATCTACTCAGACATCATAGGATGGCAACACATCATTGGATAATAATATGAACCATAAAGCACCATGTTCAAGTAGAGGGTACAGCGGGTTGCGGGTGAGTGGACCGCTGTAGATAGAGGGGGGAAGGTGATGGAGATGTTGGTGAAGATGGCGTAGGTGTTGGTGAAGATCGCGGTGATGATGATGGCCCCGACGGCGTTCCGGCGCCACCGGAAGCAAGGGGGACAGAGCCCCCCTTCTTCTTCTTCTTCTTCCTCCTTGACCTTCTCCCTAGATGGGAGAAGGGTTTCCCCTCTGGTCCATGGTCTCCATGGCGTGGGAGGGGCGAGAGCCCCTCCGAGATTGGATCTGTCTCTCTGTCTCTCTCTGTTTCTGCTCTTTTGGATTCTGCCCTTTCACCGTTTCTTAAATATCCGAAGATCCGTAACTCCGATTGGATTGAAACCTTCCCCCAGATTTTTCTCCGAAAATTAGCTTTCTTGCGGCCGAAGAAGAGCAGTAACCGCCTTACGGGGGGCCCACGAGGATCAGGGGCGCGCCCAGGGGGGCAGGCGTGCCCCCCTACCTCGTGGCCACCTCGGGCACCGTCTCGCGTTGATTCTTCTTCCCATATTTTCCAAATATTCCAAAAATATTCTCCGTCCGTTTTTATTCCGTTTGATATGGGGTTTCTGCGAAACATAAAACATGCAACAAACAGGAACTGACACTGGGCACTGGATCAATATGTTAGTCCCAAAAATAGTATAAAAAGTTGCCAAAAGTATAAGAAAGTTGCATAATATTGGCATGGAACAATAAAAAATTATAGATACGACGGAGACGTATCAGAGGGCGCCAGCGGTAGCCACACACTTGAGCTGATCTGCCGAACTGAAGGTGATGGCGCACTTGGACCACCTGAGTGGGCGCGTGGCCTCGAGCCTAGGGAGGACTGCGTTCACCTCACGAGCAAGCTGCTTGAAGATTCGCTGAGAGGCTGGGTCTTGAGCTCCGTCCAGGATGTAGGCGATAGCACGCGGCTCCTGGAAGCCCCCAGCCCCCTCGTCTTGCTGGTGGTCGTCGTTCCTTCTTGGTGGTGGCGGCAATGGAGGAAGCTCAACATTGCCCTAAAGACGGTCTTCGCGAGGCTGATCTCTCCAGACACCCTCACGAGGCTGATCTTGCCAGCGGTCCTCACGAGGCCGGTCACGCCACTCTTGGCGAGGGCCACGGTCGTCCCAGCGTCCTCCGCCGCGACCTCCTCCTCGGCCGTAGCCCCGGTCATTGCGCTCGGGGCATCGACCGAAGCGTCCGTCTCGAATGGCCTTGAGCTCTTGACAGTCGTTGGTGTTGTGGCTGTGAACGTTGTGGAAGGCGCATAATGGCCGGCTGCTCTTGGATGACTCGGGCTGGTCCCGACCGCGTTTCGTGTCCGGCTCCGTTGCGAGTACATCCACTCCCTTGCGCTTCACATCCTTGTCCTTGGCCTTCTTCTCCTCAGGGTCAGCAGCTGGGAGCTCGAGGAGGGAAAGGCGCCCTTTCTCAGCTCTTGTGCACTTGGTCGCCACGTTGAACAACTCCAGGGACGTGCACAACTCCTCGTGGATGGCGAGCTCCTCCTTCATCTTGACGTCACGGACGCCATCAGAAAACGCAGAGATGCTGGCCTTGTCCGGCACCTTGGGGATCTTGAGGCGAATGTTGTTGAAGCGCTGGATGTACTTCTGGAGGGTCTCTCCTGGCTGCTGCTTGACACGGCGCAGGTCACCCGCGCCCGGAGGGCGGTCGCGAGTACCTTGGAAGTTGGCGACGAAGCGGTCGCGCATCTCGTCCCAGGAGGAGATCGAGCCTGGAGGCAGGTTCAAGAGCCATGAGCGGGCACCATCCTTGAGCGCCATGGGGAACCAGTTCGCCATGACTTTTTCGTCGCCGTTGGTTGCCTCGATGCTCAGCTCGTAGAGCTGCAGGAACTCCGCGGGGTCGGGGGTGCCGTCGTAGCAAGGAGGCAGGTCTGGCTTGAACTTGCCCGGCCATGCGACGCTACGCAGCTCGGGGGTGAAGGCACGGCAGCCCGCGGTGGCCACCGGGACCCTTTGCCATTCTGGAGCCCGCCCTTGATGTCCGTGCACCGCCACCGTAGGTGGCGCACGGTCTTGCCATGGTGGTGCAGGGAGCACAGGAACGTTCTCTTGCGGCCGAGGGATTTCTTGGCAGCTTCTTTCTTCTCACGCGAGCGCCGGACGCGGCGGGTCGCGCCGGGGGGCCGCGCGCCTTGGCGCTAGGACGCCGTCTTGGGGCAGAGGTGGTGGAGGCGCCCCATGAGCCACATCGCCCGCAACTGGCGGAGGGTGAGGCAGCGAAAGGGACGGCACGGGAGAGCCCCCAACGGCGCTGACGAGCTCGGCGATGCAGTCGAGCCAGTCCTCGTAGAGGTCGTCGACGGGGCGGTAGCGCAGGAGCTCGTGTGCCATGAGCAGCGCGGCCTGCGCGTCCGTGGGAGCGCGATGAGCGTGAGACGACGAACCGGCCGGGGTCAGTGATGGAGTGGCGGTGCGGCCGTCCCGCCGCACCGAGGGGTGCAGCGAGGATGCTTGCTGTTCGTTCCCCGCCGGGCCGGTGGCGGCGTTAGCGGCAGGCGACGGAGAACGACGGGGAGGCCCGCCGACAGGAGCTGTCTGAGCGACGCGGGTGGCGAGGGCGGCCCTGCGCTCAGCGCAGACTCAACGGGCGTCCACCATGGATGCGACGAAGCGACGGGACGCAGATCGACGGAAGGAGAGCTTCGGCGCACCCCTACCTGGCACGCCAAATGTCGGATTTCTGGTTCCGGCAAAACCCTTGAGGTTCGAACACTGGGGTGCGCGCGAAGATCTCCCCCTACCTAATCATGCCCTCAACCTCGCCGCGATCTCAAAGGCTTAGCTCGACAAACTCGAAACACAAGAGACACGAGATTTATACTAGTTCGGGCCACCATTGTGGTGTAATACCCTACTCCAGTGTTGTCACGCCCAATATGCGACACTATCCGAGAGGAACTCGAAGGTCCCACCAAGGATAGACCCGCATATTGAAACGCTTTTGCAAGGTGGATATCATGATATCATACTATTACATAATAGTTGGGGATACATACAAGAGGCATACAATGCCACATGAATACAACAACATTATACATAAGAGCAACATCCGACTATGGATGAAACACAAACAGAAGCTCAAACGACATCCACCCTGCTAGCCCAGGCTGCCGACCAGGAACCTATCCCCTGATCGAAGAGAAGCAGAAGAAGAACTCCAAAACAAGTAACATCGCTCTCGCGTCATGATCATCGCAATACCGGTACCTGCAACTGTTGTTGTAGTAATCTGTGAGCCACGAGGACTCAGCAATCCCATTACCATGGGTGCCAAGACTAGCAAAGCTTAATGGGTAAGGAAGGGGTAAAGTGGCGAGGTTGCAGCAGCGACTAAGCATGTATGGTGGCTAACATACGCAAATAAGAGCGAGAAGAGGAGATTAACAAGCGGTCGTCAACTAGTAATGATTAAGAAGTGATCCTGAACTCCTACTTACGTCAAACATAACCCAAAAACCGTGTTCACTTCCCGGACTCCGCCGAAAAGAGACCATCACGGCTACACACGCGGTTGATGCGTTTTAGTTAAGTCAAGTGTCAAGTTCTCTACAACCGGACATTAACAAATTCCCATCTGCCACATAACCGCGGGCACGACTCTTGAAAGTTTATACCCTGCAGGGGTGTCCCAACTTAGCCCATTATAAGCTCTCACGGTCAACGAATGATATTCCTTCTCCCGGGAAGACCCGATCAGTCCCGGAATCCCGGTTTACAAGACATTTCGGCAATGGTAAAACAAGACCAGCAAGACCGCCCGATGTGCCGACAATTCCGATAGGAGCTGCACATATCTCGTTCTCAGGGCAACACCGAATGAGACAGGCTACGAGTAAAACCAGACTTCGAGTTTCTCCGAGGTGGCCCCGTAGGCGGCTCGGTTTGGACCAACACATAGAGAAGCACTAGCCCCGGGGGCTAAATAAAGATGACCCTCAGGTTGGCCGACCCAAGGGAAGGGGTAATAGGTTGTTAGGCAAATGTAAAACCAAGGTTGGGCCTTGTTGGAGGAGTTTTATTCAAAGCGAACTGTCAAGGGGTTCCCATAACACCCAACTGCGTTAGGGACGCAAAATCCGGGAACATAATACCGATATGACGGAAACTAGGGCGACAAGAGTGGAACAAAACACCAGGCATAAGGCCGAGCCTTCCACCCTTTACCAAGTATATAGATGTATTAATAATATAAGAGATATTGTGATATCCCAACATAAACATAATCCAACATGGAGCAATCTTCATCTTCACCTGCAACTAGCAATGCTATAAGAGGGGCTGAGTAAAGCGGTAATATAGCCAAACAACGGTTTGCTAGGAAGGGTGACAAAGGTTAGAGGTTCATGGCAATTTGGGAGGCTTGGTAAGCAAGTGGTAGGTAATGCGGCATAGCGATAGAACGAAGCAACTAGCATAGATTTGATAGTAGTGAGATCCAGGGTAACGGTCATCTTGCCTGAAATCCCGCTAGGAAGAAGAACAAATTCCATGAAGAAGATGAAGCCATGAAGACGAGCCAAGCGTAGTCGAACGAATCCTCACGATCGCAACAAAACATGAATTATCGAGAAGAAGCACAACCGGAAAGAAGCAAACAACATGGTAAACACACAACACATAATGAGACATGATGCTCAACCAAGTATGATGGATGAAAAGGCTACATGAAGCTACTCATGGCAAGAGATGATGCATACAAGAGCAACACATCAAAGCAAGTTTAATTGAGGCCGGAAACAACATAGATCAATTCCGGTAAGTCCTCATATGCAAATTTCGAACTTGGTCCAGATCTGAATAAACCTTATGTTCAAGTTGTTAAACAGCAAGTTAATATGCACCAAGATGATCTACACGAAATTCTAGTCAAGTTACGGATAAAGTTCATTTAATTTGGAGCTACGGCCTAGAAGATATGAGCAAAACAAGTTAAACATGGCATTGATGCAAAATGCATTCAAACATCAAGCAAACACTCCCAACACAAGGATGCAACACGGTAACATGAAACTACATGCAAAACTAAGCAAGTTTCATGTAGAGCACACTCAAAACGGAGCAACGGTTCAACACATACACATGAAACAAGTTTAAAGGACAAGCTGTCCAAAACAGCAACTAGGCAACTTGCATGCATCAAAACAACATGCTAGAGCAGCTCAACATGAAAAACAATGAAATGGACGTGATGTGCAGGTAAAGTATTACAAATCATGAACACTGAGCTAACTCCAGAAATCAATAGAACATGCTCAAAAGGACATGGCAAGATTGCAAATAATAACAGTTTCACAGACTGCAGAATTCACAGAACATGGCAGGAATAACATCAGGTTGCAATGTTTAGAGCTATGAAACATGTTACAGCAATCTATCATGGCAAACAAAGGCATGGCATGCTAACAATAAAGAAAAAGAACAAAACTCCCTTACTGAACATATTCCAAAGATCAACAGAAAATATGGTAGGATCTATGCAAACATGGCAAATGATATGATAGATTCAGACTTGGTGAAAATAACAGCACATGGCAGGAACAACGATAAGTAGGCATGTTGGTGAGCTTGTACAACGCACTACAGAGCATTACATGGCATGGCAAGATAACCAACAGTAAGAAAGCATTATTATGAAGCTAAGCATTGCAAGAACAAGTCCATAGGGCATATAGAACACTAGCAAAACATATGGCAAAACTGAACTTAATGTTAACAGGCTGACAGCAACATTATTTAGCAAGTTTAAAGCATGATAACAACAAGCTACGTCAGGCTATAAATGCAACCAATGGCATGGATGTATATAGCATAACATGTATAACAAAACATTCTTAGTGAACATCTCCAGATTATGCATATAACTCAAGATAGCAGCATGGAAACATAGCAACAAAATATAACAGACTCGGACTTAGCAGAAATGACCAAGTCACAGAAATCAGCAACATCATGGAGGCTAGTTTGCATGCTTGTGCTAGTCACCACATATATCATAAAAATACAAGACAAGCACCCCTGTAAAGATGGAATGATGTAGTTCAAACCACATGTAGAGCTCATGCTCATAGGATGCACACACAAAATGCAACGAAAATAAGAAATCAGCAAGTTCTGTAAACAGACAACAGTTAACATCATATAGCACTCTTGGAACGATGATTAGGGCATCAAGATGAACCCAAATGAGCATGGAACAATGGAACAAAATGAAGAGCATCTCATGATCAACATTTTTGTATATTACACGCACAAAACGGAGTAGCACACATGAAGTTATGACATAATGAATTAGGCTTGAAAATGTCACAGAGCAAAAGACTTGGACGAAATTTACCTCCCGAAAACGGATCTAGGGTTTCGGGGCACGCGCTCGAGGTTCGTCGGTATCTACGCCGGAGTTGGCCGGAGAGGAGGAAGGAGACCGGAGAGGCGTCGGGGAGGTCGGGTCTGACCAGATCCGACCGGATCCGGCGCCGGCGGAGGCGGAGCAGGGCCGGACGGCGAGGGTGGCGGCGAGCTCGGCGCGTGGGGCGGCAAGCTCGGCACGTGCGGCGGCGGGCGCCGGTGAGGTCGGCGACGGCCGGCGTCTAGGAGGGCAGCGGGGACGCGGTTCAGACGGGGGAGACGCGGCGCCTGGGCGGCGGAGACGCGGCGCCGGCGAAGGGCGGACTCGGGCGGCGGGGCGACGGGGTTCGGCGACCGGCGGCGGAGGCGCTGGGCGCGGGCGGCGGAGGGAGCCGGGGCTGGAGCGGGCCAGCCGGCGGCGGGGGCGGGCCTGCGCGGGCCCGCGATGGGCTCCGCGGGCCGCGGCAAAGTGGGCGCGGGGCGCGGGTGAGGTGGCGGGCGGTGGTTGGCTGAGGCGGCGGGGAAGGCGACGTGTCAGCGCGCGATTCGCCGAGGTGAGGTGGCGGGTGGACGTGTCCGGCGGCGGCGGGTTTGTCCGGGCACGAGGTGGAAGAGGGCTAGGTTTTGGACTGCGAGATTTTCGGGGAGAGGCACAAATATATAGGTAGAGGGAGCTAGGAGAGTCCAAATGGGGAGCGATTTTTGCCCACACGATCGTGATCGAACGACCGAGAGCATGGAGGGGGTCTGGATGGGCTCATGGGCTGTGATGAAGAGGTGCTGGGCTGCAAAGAGAAGGGGGGTTTCGGTTAACGCGGTTAACCGTTGGGGCATCAAACGACCTCCAAATGGAACGAAATTTGACGGGCGGTCTACCGGTGATATACCAAGGCCACTCGGCAAATCTCGGCCCATTCCGAGAACTTTTTCCTGCGGCTCACAAAACAAGGTCTGAGAGGGGCGCCGGGGGCACGTGGGAGAGGTTGGGCTCAGAACGGGCAACGGAGAGAACCGGCGAAACCCGAACGGATGCAAGTTTTGAAAAACATGATGATGCAATGCATATGATGACATGGCAAAATGCAACATGCAAGCAAAAGACATGGCAAGGACGACGAATAACTGGGAGACACCTGGCGCATCGGATTCGGGGCATTACAAGTGTGGTGGTGATGGATTGCCTCTTGGGCTGAGGATGAACAGTACAAGTGGAAGAACAGCCTCCTGAGGTGAGGTGTTCTTGTGCTCGGTGAGTGTGTGGGTGAGGATTGCTCAAGATGAGTTCCAGATGAGTTCGAGACGAGTCCTACTGTGGTGGCTAGTCCTATTTATAGAGGCCCTGGTCCTCTCCCCAAATATTGAGCGGGAAGGGAGCCAACAACGACCAATTTGAAGGGGGACGACTAGTACAAGCTATCCTGACAAAAGTGGTCTTCGCCTGCCAAAGGCTCTGGTGGTGACGTTGTCTTGGGCTCCACAGTGACCTCCGTCCTGCCGTTTTGCTGGTCTTGGTCTTGTTGCACCGATATGGAAACCTTTGCCTGATGCCTCGGTACTCTGCGCCCGCGCTTGCCTCCTTAGCACCAAAGAGGAAACGAGGACGCTGTGCGTGCTGGCGCCCTCCTGGTCTTGGTCGTCATGGCTGACGTCGTAGGAACCTCGCGAGGTTCGCCTTGCCTTGATCTCTCTGCCCCTCAGGAGCCAGCCTGGTGAGGCCGCCCCTGAGGAGGTCTTGTGTCGTCCGCCTCGCGAGGCTTGGTCCCTAGCGAGGGTCTTGAGTGTTTGCCGGTGAAGATGGGCCGTATGGGCCCGCTTGCGGGGTCACGCCGTGGGGCGCAGTCAGGCAAGTCTGGGGACCCCCATTCCTAGGACGCCGATAGGTTCATCATCAATGATTGCACTTTCTTGTTCTTGCTCTTGGAGATGATCTTGTTCTTGAAGATGATCATGATGAGGGACTTGATCTTCTTCTTGTATGTGAACAACGGGCATCGGTTGAGCAATAGGAGCTTGTGGTGGTATGGGTGTTGAAGTGGTTTGATGATCTATGAAACTTCCATCTTCTTCTTCATCATCATGAGGTTCTTATTCCATTGGAAGAAGAGCACCAACACCCATGGTCAAAATGTCGTGAGAAGGATCTTCTTCACCTACATCACTTAGATCAACTTGCTCCCCATGGGAGCCATTAAATTCATCAAACACCACGTCACAAGTTTCTACAACACATCCATTGGATTTGGTGTAGACTCTATAGGCGTGAGGGTTTGATCCATAACCAACAAATATGCCCTCAATTGTTTTGGATTGAAATTTTCCTAACCGTTCTCTTTTGTTAAGGATGAAACATTTGCACCCGAATACACAAAAGTACTTGACATTTTGCTTGTTCCCGGTTATGAGCTCATATGGAGTATCCTCCAATATCATACGGAGGAAGAGCCGGTTTGATGCATGACATGCGGTGTTGACAGCCTCGGCCCAAAAACTATGTGGTGACTTGTATTCATCCAACATGGACCTTGCCATTTCCACAAGTGTACGGTTCTTCCTTTTGGCTGCACCATTTTGTTGAGGAGTGTATGGTGTGCAATATTGATGCTCAATCCCTTCATCACTAAGAAATTCTTGCAAGGTGTAGTTCTTGAACTCGGAGCCATTATCACTTCTTATTGCCAAGATTTCTTTGTCAAACTTGCGTTGTGCTTGTTTGGCAAAATCAATGAAGATGATCTTTGTCTCGTCCTTGGACTTGAGGAAAAACACCCATGTATATCTTGAGTAATCATCAACAATGACAAGTCCATACTTTTTCCCACCAAGGCTATCCCATGAAGGAGGCCCAAAAAGATCCACATGAAGGAGCTCCAAAGGCCTTGAAGTAGATACAATATTCTTGGGTGGGTGCTTTGATTGATGCTGCTTCCCGGCTATGCATGCACTACACACATGATCTTTCTCAAAGGAGACATTGGTTAGTCCAAGGATGTGATTACCCTTTAAGAGATCTTGAAGATTTCTCATGCCGACATGGGCTAGCCGTCGATGCCATAGCCGCCCCTTGTCGGCCTTGGCCATTAGACAAGTTGCATGGAATGTGCTCTCTTTCGAGAAATCAACCGTGTAAAGGTTTCCATCCAACTCTCCAACAAAGGCCACTTCGAGAGTATCTCTCTTAAAGACTTTCACATTGGTTAGTCCAAATAGTGTATCATAACCAACAGAAGCCAATTGGCGAACGGAAAGCAAATGGTATTTAAGGGATTAGACAAGCATGACATTTGCAAGAGACATGTCATTTGTGATAGCCACCTTGCCCAACCCAAGTATCTGTCGTTTTTGATCCTCCACCAAACACAATGCTCATAAATGGTTGAATAACTTCCATGAAGTCGTAAAGCAATTTGCTATCTCCGGTCATATGGTTGGTACATCCACTATCGATCACCCATTTGACTCCACCAGAGAAAGCAACCTACACACAATTATGACTTGGTTAGAGGCACCCATTTTGCAATGGGACCTCTCAAGTTAGTCACAAGGGTCTTAGGGACCCAAATAGCATAAAACGAAAAGCATTACGAGGACCAACAAATTTTGCATAAACTTCTCCATCCTTAGTTTTACAAAGTACATAGGATGGAGGCATGAACTCTTTTGGCTTGTTGAGAGTGGGAATGCCCCTTGTGGCCTTTCCACTCACAACCTTACCTTTCTCCTTTTTCCCTTCTTGAACAAATGTTTCTTTGAGAGGGGTGGTGCACTTTTGAGAAGACGTCTTCTTCTTGCTTGTGCTTGGCTCAAACCCGAGCCCTTCCTTGGCAAACACCTCATTGTGTTGGCTCAATATCTCGTTAAGGTTCTTTTGTCCTTGAGCACATGTCATGAGTCCTCTCTTGAGTTGTGCCTTTAGAAAGCGGTTTTCCTCAAGAATAGATGCTAGGTCACCATGCTACTTCTTGAGCTTGCGTTGGTTTTTGCCTTGAAGAGGAAAGGGTGATGCAGCAAAGTAGAGTAAGTATTTCCCTTAGTTTTGAGAACCAAGGTATCAATCCAGTAGGAGACAACGCACAAGTCACCGAATACCTTCACAAACAAACACCAACTTGCACCCAACGCGATAAAGGGGTTGTCAATTGATGTCTACTACGCAACTTTATTCTTGTAGACTCGTGTTGGGCCTTCAAGCACAGAGTTTTGTAGGACAGTAGCAATTTTCCCTCAAGTGGATGACCTAAGGTTTATCAACCCGTGGGAGGCGTAGGATGAAGATGGTCTCTCTCTCAAACAACCCTGCAACCAAATAACAAAAAGTCTCTTGTGTCCCCAACACACCAAATACAATGGTAATTTGTATAGCTGCACTAGTTCGGCGAAGAGATGGTGATACAAGTGTAATATGGATAGTAGATATTGGTTTTTGTAGTAGGAACAATAAAAACAGCAAGGTAGCAATTGATAAAACGGAGCACAAACGGTATTGCAATGCTTAAAAATGAGGCCTAGGGTCCGTACTTTAACTAGTGCAATCTCTCAACAATGCTAATATAATTGGATCATATAACCATCCCTCAAAGTGCGGTGACGAATCACTCCAAAGTTCCTATCTAGCAGAGAACATAAGACAGAATTGTTTGTAGGGTACGAAACCACCTCAAAGCTATTGTTTCTGAGCGATCTAACCAAGAGTTCATACTAAAATAACACCAAAGCAAATTCAGATTAATAATATTCAATCCAACACAAAGAACTTCAAAGAGTGCTGATAATCCCCAAGTGCAAGCAATCATCATAGCAATTTCCAAAGGTGGAACTGATAAGTATGGAGTGTCAAACCCACAAGGAGCTAAAGGTAAGATCAATATTCTCTGAAGTCCTATCTGCCACTGATACGACTCTATGTACATCGAACGTTTGCTTCCATCTAGAAACGAGAAATAAAACTATGTGGTGGGTATGAAGAGGATAACTTTGCATGATATCGGAGAACTAAAATATAAAAGTAGGTGTTGTTAATATAAAGTTAGAATAAATTACTATATATTATAAATAGCGAGTGTGGAATAATGATAGATCGGTGTGCGGAATTGTCCTAGGCAATTGTTAACAAGATCAGCAGTCGTCATTGCAATTTTATATGAGGGAGAGGCATAAGCTAACATACTTTCTCTCCTTGGATCATATGCACTTATGATTGGAACTCTAGTAAGCATCCGCAACTACTAAAGTTCATTAAGGTAAAACCCAACCATAGCATTAAAGCATTAAGTCCCCTTTATCCCATACGAAACAACCCCCTTACTCAGGTTTATGCTTTTGTCACTCAAGCAACCCACTATAAGTGAATCATGAACGTATTGCAACACCCTACATCAGGGATCCTTCACGTGTGCGCGGCAGGCACCATAGGATAGCACCAAAATAAAAGATACAACTCAAACCAATCTATATCATCAATCAACCCAATGGAAAAAAGAAATCTACTCAAAACATCATAGGATGGCAACACATCATTGGATCATAATATGTGGAATAAAGCACCATGTTCAAGTAGGGGATTACAGCGGGGTGCGGGAGAGTGGACCGCATGAAAGAGATGAGGATGGTGATGTTGATGAAGACGATCACCGCGGCGATGATTCCCCCGATGGCACTCCGGCGCCACCAAGTGAGAGTGGGAGTGGTTCTCCCCTTTGTGCTTCCTCCTCCATGGCCTCCCCCTAGATGGGGAAAGGTTCTCCCCTTGGCCTCCATGGCGATGATGGCCCCTCCGGCTTCCTCCTCCATGACCTCCGGTGATGTTGGCCCCCTCCGGCAGGGTGCCAGAGAGGGCCAAGATTGGTTTTTCATGGCTATAGAGGATTACAGCGGCGGAACTCCCGATCTAGGTTTCTTTTCGGGGGTTTCTGTATTTATAGGAATTTTTGGCGTTGGTTTCACGTCAAGGGGGTCCACGAGGCGCCCACAAGGTCGGTGCACCCTCCCGGTGGGTAGGGCGTGCCCCCGACCTTGTGGAGGCCTCGTGGCTCTTCTGGCCCAACTCTTTTGCTTCAGGGGCTTCTTCTGGTCCATAAAAAATCACCGTAAATTTTCAGGTCATTTGGACTCCGTTTAATATTCCTTTTCTGTAAAATTCAAAAAGGAAAAAACAGAAACTGGCACTGGGCTGTAGCTTAATAGGTTAGTCCCAAAAATAATATAAAATAGCATATAAATGCATATAAACCATCCAAGATAGATAATATAATAGCATGAATACTTCATAAATTATAGACACGTTGGAGACGTACACTAGTACACGTCGGTGCTATACAAACGGTTTTTAACCCCTTCCCGCGTCGGCATTCGGGACCGTCGCCTAGTGAGTGACGATGATAGGGGTGTCGTTCTCACATGACACAGAAACCGTCGGGGATATGCCCTCCTGGCACACATGCTCGTCAAAATAAGGTCGTGTGCGACCGGCGAGCGCTCAAATACGGTTGTACGTACAGTAGTGCTAAAAATACAATTATACAGGCGAAATCATTTTCGGTCGTAAGTACATCCCACACACTACAAAAAAAGACACATCCGTGACATTTTGGGCCGAACGAATTTTTTCTGTCATACATATGACAATTCTATGACGATAATTGTGACAAAACCTGGTATCATCATAGATGTGGTGGGGTCCTACTTCTATGACAAAAAATCATGACAGAAAATGGGCTTTTCGTCCTGGGTGGGCCGGAGATGCAGCTACATGACATTCTTTGGACCGTCCATGACGGAAAAACCGTGGTAGAAGCGAGGGCGAGGAAAATATCGGGGGAGTTCCCGGTTACGGTGGGTGGTCGGGGCCGAGCGATGCGCGTTTCTCTCGTACGTACGCGCATGTGTGCGAGGCGTTAGGCTCTAACTGAACCCGAGCGAGGCATTGGGCTCTAACTGAACCCGAGTGATTGCACTAGCTACGTTACTGAACCCGAGCGATCGATCCCTTGCTGTTAACTGAACCCGAGTGATTCCTTCGCTACTGCTGCTAACTGAAGATAATCGAACACTGCTGCCTCCTTCCCTTGATGAACAGTGATCGTTGTTGAGGGGGTTTGGATGAACAGTTCCCTGTTGGGGGTTGGATGAACAGGACCCCGTGGTCGTAGAGGCCGTTGCCGCTGGATGAACAGTACCCCGATCGATCGAGCCGGTGGATGAACATGACCCCGTGGAGGGCTGGATGTACAGGACCCCGTGGAGGGCTGGTTGAACACTAGCCAGTGGAGGGCTTGTTGAACAGTAGCTGGTGGAGGGCTGGTTGAACAGTAGCCGGTGGAGGGCTGGAAGAACAGTAGCCCGTGGAGGGGTGGTTGAACAGGACCCCGTGGAGAGGGTTGGCTGAACAGTAGCCGGTGGAGGAGCGGTGGAGGCTGGATGAACAGGAGCCCGTGGATGAACAGTCACAGGTGGAGGCTGGAGGAGGTCGACGGTGGATGAAGAGTAGCCCATGGAGGCAGTCAACGGTGGAGATGAACAGTATCCCGTGGAGTCCTGTTTTGCGGTACGCCACACCCCTCCCGATGAACAGGACCCCCATTTTGACCGTAGCGCTCCAACACAAGTCCGTTTCCTTCGTTTTGCGGTACGCCACACCCCTCCCGATCAACAGGACCCCGTTTCGACCGTAGGAGGTCCGTTTCCTCCGTTTTGCGGTACGCCAGACCCCTCCCGATGAACAGGATCCCGTTTCGACCGTGGCCAGTCGAACACAAGGCCGTTTCCTCCATTCTGCGATACGCCAGGCCTCGTTTCCATCGGCTATTCCGTCCAAGCCGGTTGGCTCCCGATGAACACGACGACGCATTTCGTTCCGACCCAGCCGGTTGCCTCCCCATGAACACGACGACGGTGCAGCTTCTCCGTTCCGACCCAGCCATGTACACGAGCCCTGGCCGTACATATGCGTGAGTAGGCGTTCGAGACCCCGCCCGTATGTACGTGTGCGCCTCTACTACGACACGTGCCCTTCCTTACACGGCCACGGTTCATCGCTGCAGCCTGTAGATAGACCAATCGTATGTACGTACATGTTCGCCACCAGAATGACAACGCCACGTACACTTCGACCAGGTGGGTCCCGACTGTCAGGCACTTCCTTGCGTGCGAAGATGTAGCTGGTGGGTCCCAGCAGTCAGGGGGGCGAATCAATTTTTTTGCCCATAATATGGACGCACTTCCTTGCGTGCGAAGATGTAGGTGGTGGGTCCTAGCAGTCAGGGGAGAAACGTTTTTTTTGCAAAATACGGTGGCCCGTCCGGTGGGTCCCTGCTAGGTGGAGGAATCATTATTTTCCGCGTAATAAGGAGGCACTTCCTTGCTGCGGCCGTGGACCCAGCTGTCAGCCTCTCCATGTACAGTACTCTTCCGATGGAAGTCGTTCGTTGACCACATTGACCACGCCGCGCCGAGAGCACCAAGCCGGTGGATGACGGCGAAGCCTAGGAAGGGAACGACGCGGAGCCGGGGAAGACGCGGCAGTGGATGCCCATGCGGGGAGGAGTACGAGGGTTCACTAGTTCGGTTGCGGTGTGAGGCTGCCGTCGCCGCAGGGCCTGCCAGTGGTGGGAGTAGTAGGGGGCTGTGAGGCCTCCGCGGCAGCACAGCCGGCCACGGGAGGCAGGAGCAGGCGGCATGACCGGCGCTGCCTTGGGCGGCTGGAGCAAGAAGACCAGAGGATGAAGAAGCACGACGGCCGTTGGATGGGCACCGTACGGTCACTTCAGCTAATATCGTTTATATTGACTAAGTTGACAAAGCCCTTGGTACGCGTCAACTTAGTAGGCCCATAGGTCAGCCTCCAAAACGGTGCGCCCCAGATGTCAGTGGGAGGAATCATTTTTGGGTGGGTGAAGTTAGAATATCCGAGATTGAAGAAGAAGCACGACATCCGTTGGATGGACATCCAACGGCCACTGTTGCTAGAACCGTGTGTTGACTATAAGTTGATAAAGCCTTGCATACGCGTCAACTTATTTTTTTTGATGGGACGCGTCAACTTAGTAGGCCCACAAGTGTGTGGCAGAGAACTTATAGCCCATTTGAGATTTGTAAGAATGTACAACCCATTTTTGAATTCTAATGGAATTTACTACAGCCCATTTACAGTTTGTTAAAAGTACAACCCATTTTCTAGCTAGGACAACGATTAATAATTTCAACCAACCGTTCAAAACATAATTCAATAAAATATCCCACATTTTGATGGGATCCGAAATATTTTTATCCCTAAATTTCTAGTCAGATTAAATATAATTTCAATATAAATTTGTCTTACGTAAAAATCCAACGAAACATTGCGCGCGCAACAATTAATGAAATTAAAATTTTCAAAATCCAAAAATAATATTTTATAAACTAATTACGTGTTTGGTGCATTTTTTATAGGTACATCCCAATTTTTATAATTACATCCCATTTATTATTTCTTAAAGCCCATTTTCTTGTTAAGCCTAATGCATCCCTCCTAGGAAAGATTTGCAGCCCAGTGGGGCGGAGAATAACAAGTTGACCTTGCCTGGGTATTCCTCAAAAAAAGTATAGCTGGGCTAGCCATTTTCAGCTTGAAAAAAATTAATATCTGGGCTGGATATCTGGCCTGGGCTAGACGGGCCACAGGCCGCCCAGTTAATACCCTGCTCTCCTCTGAACAACAATGAAAACATCGCTCTTGTCTAAAAAATGAAAACATCGCTCAAGAAAAACTCTGCAGTGCTCACACCTCAAAAACACAAATACTGCTCGAGCTGCTTGGTCCCAGTTGTCGGCCGCTCCTTGTGCAATTCTCTTGTTTATTGACTACATAGGTTGACAATGGTGTGGGACCGTGATGTCAGGAAACCAGGAGGAAGCAAAAAAATTACAGTTATAGTATATAATAAGGAGGCACTTGCAGACATGCGGCTATGGCCCTGGTGGGTCCCCACTGTCATCCTCTCCAAGTAAAGTCATCTCCTCATTCCTCATGTCTGTTGACCATGTTGACAACGCGAGACGGCGGCACCACGCCGAGCGCAACAACTCGAAGGACGACGAAGAGGGCCTTGCGGGCCCTACGGATGGTCTGATACAGCGCCCGCTGCTCATTCAGGAAGCCAGGATCATAGGGCCACATGTCCGCGACGGCATTGTCGTTCGCTTGTTCACCGATGCTCGTTGATGAGATAGAGGTTGCAGCATAGGTCCTCCTGCGCTGGTAGCTCTTCCGCCATTAGGGCGTCAAAGTGCGGCCGCACTTGCTCTATGGTCAACACGGCATGAACCGGCTTGGACAGTGGAGCCGGCTCCTGGTCGGAAGCTACATCCATCGTCTGATTGTCGTCGCTCAGCTCAGCAAGCTCGCTGGCGAGCCAGCATGTCCGGCTGCTGGACCGACCCGCTGCCAAGCACGAGTCTGACTGCCCTGGCCCACCCAGACTGCCTCCCTCGCCCGCGCATGCTTTCCGCCCGAAATGGCCAGTGCCGCCCGCCCCGCTTCCCGGTGCAGGCGATTGCTCCGCCTTCAAACGACACATGTGCCGTCCGTTCGTCCGTCTGCCGCCCACATTAATGATACGCGGTTGCCGAGGCGGCTACTCGGCGCCACACGTCCGTCCCTCCGCCGCCCACCATTGCTATATAAACTACTGCGCCGGCCATAGCCGCAGTCATCTGCCTCCGTTCCCTTTCTCCTGTCCACACCACTACTGCCCACCATGGCTTCCTCGTGCTCCAGCGCTCTTCGGGACGGGCGGACGACGGACCACAAGGAGATGGCAACCATTGCTGCGACTGCCTGGCCGGCAGGCAGCCGGAGGACGACGACGTCCCAATTGAGAACATGGTAGTCAACGATCCGGCGCCAACCCCCTCCTCCACGCCATCCTCGCCGGTGCATTGCACCATGACCATCAGCGAGTCCTGTGCCCAATACATGGACACGGTGAGGCAGAAGCATGAGGAGCAGTTCCAGGAGGCGCAGGCTGACGCCGCCTACAACCACCATCTCCTCCAGGAGCACCTGCAGGCGGAGGAGCCAATTGCCATGGAGCAGGCAGAGCAGGAGGCGCTGCTCGACTCGTACCACTCCGCCCGTGAGGGCCGCCTCGAGCGCTGGCGGTACCGTATGCGGGTGACAGAGGCTGCAGCCGCCTAAAAGAGGGCGATGAAGCGGGTGAGGCGCTGTTTGGTGAGACCGAGGACGAGGCAGAGGACAATGCCGGCTCCGACGAGTCCCCGCTCCGTTGGCATTGACGAGGCCCTGCTCCGCCGAGGCCCCGTGGCGCCAACAACGAGGCAGAGGACACTGCCAGCTGCACCGAGGCCCTGCCTCGCCGGCACCGAGGCGGAGGCCCTACTCCGCCGAGACCCCGCCCCGCCAACAACGAGGCAGAGGACATCGCCGGCTCAACCGAGGCCCCACCCCGCCGGCAACAAGGGGGAGGATTTCCCCCGCTCCGCCGAGGCACCGCCCCGCCAGCGACAAGACAAAGGACATCGCCGGCTCCGTCGAGGCCCCGCCCCGCTGCCAATGAGGCCGTGCCACACAGAAAACGAGGAAGAGTAGAACACGTATGTCGCCGCCGCTCGGGTCCAAGTAAGGCCACCGCTGCTACCCTCCGGTTGAAGCCAAGCTAGGCGGGTTGACCATTGACGGCCGATTAGCTTCTTGGCGGCGACATGGAGTCGGAGAGCTATGTTGGAGAAGGACGCTGCTTCTACTAGTGCAGTTGGCTCTCTGACATGTGGGCCCAACAAGCATCTGGGCCACATGTAAGTTACACAACTGCACCTGCAGTTAAGTCACTGAAGCTTAGTCCGCTGGAGAAGAAGCTTCTGTTCGGCTCAGACGGACACAGGTGGGTAGCTTCGGTTAATTAATTATACCTCCAGCGCACCCCTTTTTAGTTGAAGAATGTATGAAATGTAATGAAATCCGACATGTTTATATGAAATCCGACCTGGCATGAATGAATTTAGTTCGATTAGTTCGAATTCTTGTATCACTGGCATTGGATGAACATGCAAAACAAAATGTACTAGCATTATTCCCAGGGTGATCACCTCGTTTGCAGCAGTTTCACATGTACTCCCTCCGGTCCTTTTTAGTCTGCATACAAGTTTTGTCTGCAGTCAAAGTATCTCTACTTTGACCGGAGTACAAAGAGTTTGAGCAGCTTTTTAGCGTTCCTGTACATTGCAATCAAACACACAGGCCTGGCAATTCATAGAGAACATTCAAAACAATCGATGATTATGCATCTCAGCGATTCACATGTCAGAGCCAATATTTACTTCACAACTAAAGAATAAAGAAAAATAGATCGACGCTGCTGACAGCAAAGGGCGTCCCATTCGAAAATAGCAAACACATGTATTCTTGCTAACATCAATGAGCAAAATTTGACAAGGTTGTCCCATTCCAAAATGTCAAATGCTTGTTGTTTTGCGTACATCAATGAGCAAACTTTGACAAGGTTTTCCCATTCCAAAATATCAAATGCCTACGATTGTGGAATGGGCAGGGTTTGCCATCAGTTCGGACATTGACATGGCACCTCGTGCTAAATAAACCAGCTGTTCTTTTTGTGCAGTTCCACCAAAATCAACCAAATTCGCGCGTAGCTTGTATGATTTCGCCCTTATATGTTGCAACGCCTTGAACATATCGGCACCTCCTTTCTTGTGGTGGAAATGAATGATTCGATGTATTCATAAACATTTTGTGCAGTTCCCATTGAAATCAAGCTGAGCACCCCTGTTTGCACAAATACAAAAAAGTGATTAGTATAAAGCAAACTGTACTATGAATTGACAGTTTAAACAGGCACCTACATGGTCCATGTAGAGCACACTTTTAAAAAAATGGAACTCACCGGAAAGAATCCTAGAACAACATTGTACTTGCGCATCACAGCAAAAAGATGGAGATATGTCAGTCCTTCTGAGCTGAAGTTAGTTTGGTCTTGTGGGGAGTAATGTAACCATCCTTCAACTGCTCCTTCTGATGAGAAGATAGACAGGGCTTCTTCATCCTGGCATAATCGGAACTAGTCACTTCACGTACTCCATATTCTTCTTCAGAGGAGGATGATCCTGTTGTGCAAAGACAAGAGGACAACTAAATGCTAGCATCTCTGTTTGCTCGGAAAAAAGGAAAGGAAATATTTAAAACAGCACAGATGAAGCACTTCTCAAGGACAATACCACTTTCTCATGACAGTATCTAAACAGTAGCACAACACCAATAGAGATGACAAAGCTCAATCATATGGATGAAATCCGTGGGCGAGTACCAACCTTTGTCAGGAGGCTTATTGTGTAGAGCATACAGATCAAGCACTTCTCCGGAACCATCTGTTGTTATCTACTGTGGTTGCCATGCTTACTATATACTCCTCGATTAGTTTAATGTTTCCAACATCTTCTTGTGCAGTTCCACTAAAATATATGGTATCTTCAAAGAAGATCCCTGTTTGCACAAGTAGAGATAATTACATATTACATTAAGAGTGGCATCAAATCAGTGGCAAAACAATTGCTCGTTCCAGCCATAGCAATAAATTAAGATGCAAAACTATATCATTACTTGTGTCATCACAGTTCCAGTGCTTCATTACAGCACCGGGAGTTGATTTTTGTTTTTCTTCCGCTTGTTCTTCCCCTTCATCACTTGGTTCAATAACAGACAAGCTTCGCCTTCAATGTAAGATTTGGCATGTCAATTAGGGAGCACAAGTATAGCACTAAACAACGACATTAATTTTCTGATGAAAGTGGCAAAATACAGGCCAACAGTTGTGAAATATCCTTATCTTACCTCAATGGGATATTACGGTGCACATACAGATTGGAAGTCTTGTCTCCATTTGTGCAGTTCACTAAAATCAAGCAACATTACCGTACAAGTAGCACAACATATGAAAGCACACTGCACAATCATGTGAAAGAAAGCTAGTACTGACCTCTCATGACGCGGAATTCAAACAACTCACAAGAAGAAGATCTGAACCAAATTTGCCAACACGGATAGGAAGTAAGATCTCCTCTTGTGCAGTTCCACTAAGATCAAGCAATCAAGCAACATTGTCGGTGTGACATTTTGGTTGAACTGCACAAAACACTCTTAAAACAAAAGTGTTTTGTGCAGTGCAACAAAAGGTCACAATAGCAACGAGGTGAAGTAGATAACCCTGTTTACACAGAGGTGCAAAGGAAACAACTAGTGGTCAATAACGGTGGATGACACAGAAGCCAACAAAAAGAAGCATCTAACTTATCTAAATGGGAAAGAAAGCAAGACAGTAGCATTTCTCAAATGGTGGCATTGATTAATATTAACAGAGAGATTATATTAACAATAAAATTCGTTAAACATGTAATTTGCTTTTAACTGTGGCATTGCATCAATTTTCCAGCGGCATTATTAGAGGGTGTTTGTTTACAGGGACTTTTTGGTGTAGGGACTAAAAAAAGTCCGTGTCAGTCCCATCTAAACCAAACAGGAGGGACTTTTAGGGACTAAAAGTGGGCATTTGGGACTAAAGAAAGAAGACCCCGAGGGAGAGTCTTTTTGGGACTTTTTCCAACAGTTGCCCCTGCCCCGCATCGCACCTTGTCTCTATTAGTTCATTACTAGGGGTAACATGGTCTTTTAGCATGTTATTTAATAACCTCTAGTCCATGTTTAGTCCCTGGAACCAAGCAGGTAGGGACTAGGGACTTTTTAACCAAACAGGGCCTTAGATTAACAACAGCTAAAGAGTTGCACGGGACAGTGGACGCACCAGCACCATGTGCATCTACCGATGTATGAAGGGGTGATGCACAGTCTGTTGCAACAAAGAACAAACAACCAAGGAGCATATTTGTCTTGGTCCCAGTTTTGTTATCTTTAGACTCCTTTCCCTATGTGAGCGCAGCAAATCTAGTCATGCTCAAACTCTACAGCCTTGTCCCCCAAAACAAAAAGATCAGTTCGTTGCAGATGTGCGTACTGCGTTTGTCATTGTTTTCCCTTTTCGACCAACGTAGGTGCTGGATAGCCAGTCTGTACTAGTACTTTCCCCCTTCCTTTCCTCTTTGAACCACGTCCTAGATTCATGCTATACAACTTTCCCCACTACGTTCCCCCATTCCTTTCCTCTTTGAGCCACGTCTTAGATTCATGCTATACAACTTTCCCCCCTTCCTTTCCTTTTTGAACCACGTCCTAGATTCATGCTATACAACTTTCCCCACTACTTTCCCCCATTCCTTTCCTCTTTGAACCACGTCCTAGATTCATGCTATACAACTTTCCCCACTACTTTCCTGTTTGATCCAACACCTAGATTCGAGTGCAGAAGCGGAAAAAGCCCACATGCAGTTAGAGCAATGCATGTGGAATAAGTAAATTATACCTTAAGGTTCTTGGGGTGTGGTTCGGTGGGCGACCGGAGGCCGTTCGGCCCACACTACGTACGACGGCGAGGAAGAAGGGGTCGGAGGCCCTCCCGCCCTGCCGCTGGGTGAAAGAGAACAGCTGCGCCGGTGGTGGATTCCCTCCCTCGCCGACGGCAACAGTGTTAAGCCTCCTTCCCTTCCCGGCGGACGGATCCTGCCGGCTCTTTGACTAGCAGTGAGGGGAGAGAGAGAGGCCAACGAAGTCTTGTTTAGATCTGGAGAGGGTGAGAGAGTGTGAAGAGAGCAACTACAAGCGCTGAGGCTCCAACGTGTATATATATACTGGAGAGAGAGTGTGAAGAGTGCAAACCCTAGAAAACAAGCGCCGAGGCTGCAGCGTATACGTGATGAGGTGATTATACGGTCACTACGAGATCGTATAGCTCCGTATCCATCCATTTTGACCAGTCAAAGAATCCTCCTGGCACCGCCCTAGATCACTTTCTCTCTCTGTCATGTGGGGCCTACTTGTCATTGGGTGGAAGAAAGAAGTCGAACAAAAACAAAATTGTGCTCAAGTGTAGTTATCCAACCCGAGACCTCAAGTTTGATGAGCGAACAGGCTAACCAGCTACACCACCCTCCTGTTATGTTCAACAAGAGGAAAATAACCTTTTATACATTCCTGCATTCGTGTGACAAGCATGCCGTGTTTTTTTTGCGTGCGAGTCATTGGGATTTAAATCATAATTGTGTCTTGTGGCTTAGGTGGTAAGGTCTTTTGGGATTTAAAGTAGTGTTGGTAGTACAGAAATAATGCAGCCTTAGTCACCTTACCTCTCTCCACGTAGTAGGTTGGGTCCCACCAGTCAGAGGGTGAAACAAACAAATTAATAAGAAAAATTAAAAGCGCCAGCTGTGTATCTTACCTCACACATCTCGCTACTGCTCGTGAACACTGTCCCTAGTCCAATTTAGGATCCCTTATTTCGCTCACGTACTATTTTAAGTGAATCCTTATTATAACATGCACACAATTTTGGGCACTTGTATTCGACCTAAGTCAGTGTGCCACCGTATCTCGTACTACTCCCTCCATCTAGGTGTAATAAGTCACGTTAGAAGGTGCAGCGGGACCAAGGTGCAAGCATATTGGAGGAGAAGGAGAAACTTGACCGGTCCTTCCTCCAATCAAAGCCCTGATTTCTGTCTCTAAACGCAACAATTAATCCCAACAACTAAGAGATGCCGTTTTAGCTACCATGCAGGGCCACGTATTAACTCGCATGCAAGCCAACTTTGATTTCTTGACTGATCAACGCGTAGTTGCGCTCCATGCATTGGGTTTCTGGGGGAGATAACAAGGCAGAGTAAGGAGCGTTTGGTTACATTGCTTAGACTGGTCATAGTGGTGAGTAACTTGGACTAGTAACATGCACAATATTCCTATTCTATGAACCTGTGTGTGCATGTGCGTGTGTGTTTAACAGCATGTGTGTGTTAGAGAGAACGACACATCGACCTACGCCTACAGAGAGATGGTGTGTAGTGTATGATTTAGCCGCGAGAGTCGGTGCATCCTCTTCCGGGCGTCCGGTTGGGACAGGTGGACCGCTGCCATGCCCTCTCCTGACCAGCCTGGCCCACCCAAAGCCCCTCCATCGCCCGTGCACGCTTCCCGCCCGAAACGGTCAGCGCCGCTCCAAAGAATCGGTGCCGCATTCATGCCCAGTAAGAGCGGATGTGACCTCTCACTGGCGCCTACGTTGAAGAGAGAAGCGGATTCAAGAGTGATGGTTTCTTCGTCTGTCCAACTTACTGCTGGGTCTATGTGATTTGATGGCTCATTGGTCATTATTACTAAGGTGGTAGGACTGTTGGATGTCCCACGCTTTCGGTGAAAGGAGGTACTACTAGATTACAATTTTCTCCATTCTTACAGCGGAGGAGTGCGAGAGCAGTGAAAACACGCAGGCTCAGTGATTAGATGGCCCACCTCACATTATCACCATATTTTCTGGACACCGTGCGACACCTAACTCTTTACATAGTACTACTAGTATAGTACGTACTGTAATTTATCAGCGAGATAAATTTGTACAATGCTATGAAGCTTCCAGCTTCTGTTTCATGTATCTTGCGTCCAAGGTTGCCCGTTGCAACATTTCATCAAATACAAAGGAGACTAACATGCATGCTATTGCATCTCAATGATTGACAGATCATAGCCAATATGTACTCCCTCCGTTCCAAAATAAGTGTCTCAACTTTATGCAAACTTTAGTACAAAGTTGTACTACTACTAAAGTTGACACTTATTTTGGAACAGAGACAGCTAAAGAAAAAAACGATCCATGCAGTCCCTAGCCCTTGAACCGTAAACCCTAACCAGGCTTTAATTTGCTGGCAACGTTGGAGCTTCCGAAGAAATGAAGTTTGCAACCCTTTGACCATCGGATCATTTTGTGCAGTTTCACCAAAATCGAGATGAGCATCCCTGTGGCAAAGAAATTGAAGAAGCGTGATTAGAATAAGATTACTGGGACTAGTTGATGAGACATAAACTCATCACAAATACAGTACGTAGAAGCCAGTAGAGGTATGTGCGGGGCAAAGAAGTAGAGAAATATCCACATGGAGTGATGTGGGCAGCTGGAGCAGTGGTGCAAGCCGGCTGTAAAGGGAGTTGTACCTGAGGGATGTCGGGACGTAGCTCAACCTAGAGGAGGGCGGCGGGAGGCGGCAACTGCCCACGTCGCGGCAGTGAGCAAGGGACGAAGGCAACCTCACCGGCTTTGTGAGAGAGAACGGCGGGGACCCCTGATCGGGACGTGCCGACAGTGGGTTTTCGCTGTCGGCGACGGCGACCGCATCTACACTAAGCATCCACCATGTCCGCCAGGATGTTAGAGATGTGGCCACAGTCGTTTTGTACGAGAGAGTGTGAAGAGAGCAACCCCAGCAAGCAACCGTGTAGGGTCGTCCTGCCTATGTATATAGTGGAGCGGTTTCCTTTTCTCTCCATATGAACCTATTTATATTGCGTACGTGCCACTGAAGAAAAAAACTTTATTTATAAATGAAGCGGCACCTACTACTTGTTCTCCTATAAACCTTGCACTTGGCATCTCCAAAATATTAACCTTGCGATCGGCTCTTCGCCTCTTCGGGAAGTCGAGCAATAATAGTACTGCAGTAAATATCGTTCTGGCTATATGAGACCGAATGAATTGCTGCACGTCCACCACGTGGGCGAGGGTCGAGGGGCGAGGGAGAGTGCATACTATTACGTCCGTTTCAATATGGACTACATACGGAGCAAAATGAGTGAATCTACACTCTAAAATACGTCTGTATACATCAGTGTTTGGAGTATGTACTAGTAGTTCATATTGAAATCTAAGGACATATATTCCAAACAATATGATTATCTCTCTAACCAAGGTAGGGACGAGGAGTAAACGGAGGGAGTAGTAAAATTTTCTCCTCGTCCTGCGAGCCACCGCGCGCGTGGGCGAGGGAGCGGGCGTAAGGCGTAGTACTACTACCTCCGTCCTGGTTTATAGGTCACCTTTGTAGTTCGTGCCAAATTTTTACCAAATATTTAGCTAACAAAATGTTAATGCATGTCAACAAAAATTATATCGTTGGATTCGTATTTCAACATAGTTGGATTCGTATTTCAACATAGTTTTCATTGATATAATTTTTGGTAACATGCACGAACGTTTTGTTAGTTCAATCTATAGTCAAAATTTGACACAATATACAATGGGGACCAATAAACCAATATAGTACAATGAGTAGTAGTAAGCAAGCTTCACCTCGTCCTGCGAGCCACCGCGCCCGTGGGCGGGGGAGACGGCGTAGTAAGCAAGCTTCTCCTCATTCTGCGAGTTGATGGGACACATCAAAAGTAATACGTACAGAGCATCTCGAGTGTATAGAACCTTGCCTCTAAGGTAGGCCCCACATGGTTTGCCTCTTTTTTAACATAACGCGTCAAGTCGCAATTTGTTTGTCCACCCGTGGTAGACGATCCTCCATCAAGTGGACAACCAGTACACGTGTCAAATTACCACGTGGGCTGCCTTTTCGTACAGAAATGAGCTCCACCGTGTACCCGCGCGGGTGTGGTTGGGAAAGAGACGGGAGTACGTGCGCCGTGCGTGCACCTCTTCTCTTCGTGCACGTCCCGCACCTACGTGGGTGTGTGTGAGAGATACAAACCTAGAAGATGGCGTGTGCGTTCGTGAGTGTTTTTTGTTTGGGGGGGTGATTTCGTGAATGTATCTGTGGGAATATGTGTCGATGACATCTCAAACAAAATTTTGCATGCAATGTGTGTGAAATAGAGGCCTATCCATATCATATATAGAGGGGGCGATCCACGAGAAGAGAGGGAGGGGTCATAGATATCGATAGAGTCGAAGAGAGGATCAAGTGGGTGGGTGCGAGATCGATGAAGAGAGCCATCGAAATTGTGTGTGTGCAAGTCAAAGATATAGGGCGACTGGCCTACCGGAACGTCAGAGGGCACAGGGCAAGTTTGTGTGTGGCAGGGAGACATGACTAGAGCACTCGATGTATCGGTGTGTGTGGGGGGGGGGGAGGGGGAGGCAGAGGCCTAACTAGAGAGGTAGAACGACTCGTATATGTGTTGAGAAGGAGAGACCCAGCTATGTCTTGAGGGAGAGCGGTCGACATCCATACATAACTGAAGGACGGGAAATAGGTTGGGACAGAGAGAGAGAGAGAGAGAGAGGAGAGAGAGGGAGAGGGGTAGAGTGCTGGATGGGTGATGGAGTTGCTTCTCGAAGATGGTGGGAGAGGCCTACTAGACAAACTGAGGGTAGAACTGCAATATTATCAATAAGAGTGGCGATGTGTTTTTGTGTGTGCCTGTGCGTGATAGATCTGCCGGGACGCATGCATGGATGATGAAGGGGAACCATGTGTTTGGTAAGCAAACCTAACTAGATCGGTAGATCAATTGTTGTTTGTCGGAGGAAGGGAGAGACATAACTAATGAGGTAGATCGATCAACACGTGGGGAAAACGAGTTATGAGGACCTAGCTAGCTATATGTATAGCGGGAGATCAGTCGGTGTACATCCATTTGTTAGAGGCAAATAAGGCCCAGCGAGACGGATAGATAGAGAGAATGGAGCTATAGGAGGTGGTGCGAGAGGCCGAGCTACTAGCTAGATAGGGGGAGGAGTGTGCGGGTGTGAGATCGATGAAAAGAGGGGCGAGAGTTTACACGTGTGTGGGACCGTATGAGAGACACGAGGCATGGACACAGAAAGGAGGAGATGGAAGGTGCGTGTGTATGTTGTAGGCAGACATCGCTGGAGAGGTTTATCGATCAGTGTGTGTCGGAAAGGAGTTGTGGAGACTGTGGGAGAACGACCTAAAGAAAAAAATGAATGTGCGCGACGGATAGAATGCTGAGGGAGGGGGAGGGCGAGGAGGGTGTGTGCGTGCACGAGAGAAAGTTAGTGCTAGCTACAAAGGTTAGAGGATTGTGTGGGTGTAAGAGACTAACAAATATCATAATTTGATATGAAAGTGGATTCATATATTTGAATAGGAGATCATAGTGTTATAAACATATATGCATGCATGAATATAGCGGTGATACGCGTGCTATGGTTTTGCACATGTTATACCATAATGTGATAATGCATGGCGTTTGCAACTCACAGCTAAATGTCGAACAATCTAATCCATACTATACATCGAACAATCTCACATTTTATTTTAATTTGTGATAATGTGTGGCGTTTGCAGCTTACAACTAAATATCGAACAATCTAAACAATACTATATATCGAACAATCTCACATTTTATTTGAATTTGTGGTAATGTGTGGTGTTTGCAACTCACATCTAAATACTTGTAGGCGTAGGGGGCGGGGCACCATACATTATGTGATAAACACATTATACATATGAGACATGGTTTAGATTATGAAGATCTAGCTAGAGCTTGAAATGTACTGTGATTTGAAAACAACATAAAGTGGATTCAAAAAATCGAGTTCGAGTTCATATAGTACACATAGTTCATATCTAACTCGAGAGTAATCATGTGGTGTGCTGTGAAGATAATACACAAACGATGGTTTAACTTGACAATAATGATGATTGTAGATCTTATTAAAATAGAGAAACGAATTCAAATGGTTTGACTTCACAACAATCATTATTGTAGATCTTATTCAAATAGAGAAACGAATTCAAATTTAGTTCATATTGAAGCGGTAGTATATACGTTTGGAATGCACTAAAACGTTCATTGAGTAGCAGGTTGCATGCATTATACACGTAGCGAAATATTTTAATTGAACATAACATGAATTCAAAGTTTTGAATGACATTTGTAGTGCGAATTGATTTGGTACAGTACACGGGACTAGACTCTCTTGTGTGCTGCGAATTGATTTCTTTTTGTTTTTTCGTCGACGGAAGTGCGAATTGATTTGGTACAGTACACGTTAGGCTTGTCCGGAAATTTCAACCCGCGCCTTGTTTACCCGAAATATTTAAGATATATCTTTGTCTCGTTGTGCTCCAACAACTCCCTCCATCTCAACCCGCGCCTTGCTATTCCAAAATTACAACGCGCGCGAAAACTCCCACCTCCTGTGAAATCCCGACACGCGAAATGCCCGTGATACCCCTGAACCGAATGAACCGCCTAGCTCAAATTGGTGGGGGTACTTTCGTAACTTACCCCACATTTCAGAAAAGCGTGTCCCTAAGCCATGGTTCCCCACTCCCATCCCATCCGCCCACCCATTTGTACACCGAGGCCATGAAAACCCGCGAAGCCCCACACCCTCCTCCGTCCGCCACCCAGCCGGAGCCTCTTCCCCAACGACGTCGTCCACAACAACACCTCGACATCCCTCATCCACCGTACCGGATGAGGATTCGTCGTCGATCTCGTCATCCCGCCGGTTCAACCACCCCGTCCTCCACCTCCAAGGAGCTTCCCTGACGTTCCCCTCGTCTTTCGCGCCACCTCCATTCCCACACCGCCATCTTCACCTGCACCACCGGAAGAACATCATCATCACCGTTTCCTCGGATGAAGCTGAGGCCTAATCGGCGCCACCAAAGAGGTTGTACACTAATCGCCGCATTTCTTCTTGATTCGATCTCACGGTGCTGCCGGCGCTCGGTCCCGAGCCGACACGGCGCGGCTCCATCCACGGCGGTGTCGCCGGCCACTTCCTCCACGACGTCGCTCCCTCGGCGGCGACGTCCACATCAGTAGGAGCTACTGCTGCTTTAGCTCTCACTCGCGCTGCTGCTCTGCTCTTGCTCTTGGTCCGCCAGCTTGGTCTCGCTCTTGCTATTGCTTTTGCTCTTGCTCGCACTGCTGCTCTCGCTCTTGCTCTTGCTTGCGATGCTGCTCCGATTTAGCTACACTTCAGTCGACTGAATCGACTTTCGGGTCAGTCGATTTTCAGGGGGTGGGGGGGCTCGTTGGAGTTAAGGAAGAAGCAGCCGCAGTGGGGAGGGGGGCTCGCCGGAGAGGTACCCCACTATCTATCTTAGGGTTCAGGATGGGGGCGGTGGTCACCGGCGGTGGTGGGCGGTGCGTGGGGATCGCCGGAGAAAAAGCTCGGCACGGGGGGGGGGGGAGGGGGGGCTAGAGGGTTGGCTGGGGCGGCGGCGAACCGGCGGTGGGGAGTGGTTTCGGGGCGGGCGGGGGGCGGCTGTTTGGCTGGTGGTGGCTGGCGGCTCAGGGGGGTGGAGGTTGAAGATGAACTAGAGGCCCTTGATTTCATATCCAATGGCTGGAAAATCGACTGACAAGAGATGAAACAGTCAGTTGACTGACGTGTAGCCTCACTTGATGCTGCTACACGACTAGCTGCCCCGGCTCTCGCACGCGCTGCTGCTGCTACTGCTTTTCTGCTACTAGTGCGTTCAATTTCGACAACAAAATTCAGTTTCGACAGTTAAGTTCAGTTTCCACAGTTAAATTCAGTTTCAACAGTTAAGTTCAGAGATGAGCGGCTGATGTATTTTACATCTAGCACTTTTTGGTTATGTATTTTACGTCATCTATTGGAGATGCTATTAGAATTCCACTCAGGTTAACGTTGTCTCTCCTGCCCTGCTTCAGCCTCAGCGTCGTACAACTCACTGGAGCTGCTCCAACGACGAAACCCTCCATCACAGAGGAGCAGTACCCCGGGCTCCATCTCAAGATGCCTAAGATCTTCTTCCCCTCCTCCGACAGCCAAGTCAGCCGGATCATCCTCACCGACCAACCCAATCACGTTGAGATCGACATGGCTTCGCCAAAGAGGTTGTACACTTGTTGCATCTCTTTTTTACTCTACATGTTATATATATTGTCCACTGAGCACACGCAGTAACGTGAAATATGATTAGTTTCTCCTACTATATGACAAGCAGTGAGGTACCAGGCAACTTAGCTATCCGTGATGGACTCTCTTGAACGCCATCATTATTTATCTCTGCGCGTTTGAGCTGTGCATTTGTCGATGGGCCTGGGAGTTGAGCTAGTAGGGCAGTGGCCTGGGTCCAAAGTAGTAGAAGTAGCACAAAAACATTTTTTGAGTGTAGGCTTTTCCTTGCTCAAGCCTGCCTGCTAGAATCGCCAGTGCTTGAAAGGAAAAGTGAAGGAAAAACATAGGAATTGGAAAGTTTCCTATGGTACTACTATTCATGCATTTGGTTCAAAGGAATGGAGCAAAGGAAAACTGTAGGATTTGTTCCTTTAGTGTCTCCTTGAAAGAAAAACCGTAGGAATTTTAATATCCACTTGTCCTCCTTTTCAAATTCCTATTCATGTAGCACAAGACTAAGAGATAGTAGCATAATAGCATTATAACCGTACATTTTCTTGTGGTTTGACTTAATCTCACCATGCTTCTTTGCATCCTGTGATCTTCCAATTCTTGTGAACCAAACACCCAGATTGGCAGAAATCCTGTGTTTTTAAATTCTCTGTTTTGCACGTGCATTCCTATCCTATTACTGTGTATTTCCTATCCCTGCGTTGTTAGAATCCTCCAATTCAAACGAGCCCTTACAGAATTACTTCTCTTACAGATAGTTGTCAAAGAAAACCTTGTGTGGTTTGTCCCGCTCCTGCTGCGCCGTCGTCCACCCCAGCTCAGCTGCTCCAACGACAGAAGGGTCCAGCACAGCAGGGATCCGGCCTCCAGACTGTCTTTCGCCGCCTCAGATCTTCTTCCCCGCCGCTGGCAGCCATGACAACTGCATTACCATCATCAACCGAGCAGATGACCTCGAGGACTACACGGGTCCGCAAGAGAGGTCGCACTCTTTCGTGTCTGCTTACGTTATGCATCGCTTAATATTACATGCTACTTTATCGTCCTGTTCACCGATTAGACTCTGAGTCAGCTCCAAACTAATGGTCAAACTTGAGTTTTTAAATGGTTGTGGGGTACATATCGGGGCCGCAATCAATAGTATCTATCTACTATCTGGTTAATCTCTGGTGTCTACTATGAGTTTCATGTTGGGTGGGAAACAAACAGTAAAGAAGCCATTATCTGTATTTTTTAACTGAAGCCATTATCTGCCTGCTATCATTGGTTTTGGGTCTATCCACAGGTTGCTACCATCACTCTGGATTTCTGCATGCACTCCTTACATAATCTCACTATGTTTTATTCCTATGCATGTCAGTTATTGTACACAATGGAACTGAACATGTAGAGCAAAAGAGACGAGCCTTGCGTGGCAATAAAATTTCATGCAGACGTCGCTCCATGGTAGACGCAAAGGCAGCCACCCTCCACCCATTTCGGATTGTAATCGAGAGGAAGATATCTGTTCTGAGGGGGATTCAGAAGGAGAAGACCACTCCTATTTACCCCCTGAGGTCTTCGCTCTAACTTGGCATGCTGATGTTGGTTATATCATGCATATGGTGCCTTGCATTGCTTACTTTATACATCAAATATGTCATCTGCTTAGTTTAGACATGCTTTGTGTGAATGCCATCTGTTTAGTTTATTCATCGTTTATGTGAATTATGCAATGCCATCTTGTTTAGCCAGGCATCATATATGTGAATTTTGCAATGCCATCCTGCTTATCCAGTCATCTTATATGTGAATTATATCAGGCCATCCTTTTTTTCGTTACGTATTACATTTGTCAACAATGTTAGTACATTCAACTACTCTTCGTGTGCATCAGCCATTTGACATGGTGATGGAAAATTCTGGAGTGAAAACAAGGTCTTCAGAGCAGACTATGCTATCTGACGAAGCGCATATCTCGCTGGTTACGGATAGCTCCTCAGAGGAGGATTCAGAGACAGATGACCAGTCCTATTTCCCCCCAAGGTGTATGCTCTAACTTGGCAGGGTTATGTTGCTCATATCGTGCGTATGGTGTCTTGCATTGCTATGTCATTTGATTAGTTTAGACATGCTTTGTGTGAATGCCACCTGTTTAGTGTCTAATTACCATATATGTGAATTATGCATTGCCATCTTGTTGCAAGACATTATATATGTGAATTATGCAATGCTATCTTGTTGCAAAGGCATTATATATGTGAATTATCCAATGCCATGTTGTTTAGCCAATCATCATGTATGTGAATTATATCATGCTATCATTTTTTTGTATTACGTGTTCCATTTGTCGACAACATTTGTATATTCAACTACTCTTCCTGTGCATCAGCCATTTGAAGCGGTGATGGAAGTATCTGGAGTGAAAACAAGGTATTCAGAGCAGACAATGCTACCTGCTGAAGCAGACATCTTGCTGGTTACAGAGAGCTCCTCAGAGGAGGATTCAGAGACTGATGACCAGTCCTATTTCCCCCCTGAGGTCTATGCTCAAACTTGGCAGGGTTATATTACCCATGTCATGCATGTTGTCTTGCATTGCTTAGTTTTTACATCATATATGGATTGCCATCTGCTTACTTGCTTACTATATAAATCATATATTTGAATTATATCATGCCATCATGTTTACATACACAGCATCTATCTGAATTATGGCATGGCAACCCATTTAATAAAGACATCATATAGTTATATCATCTCATCCTGTTTAGTGTTTACAGTCATCATATTTTGAATTATGTCATTCTATCCGTGAATTATATCATGCTATCATGTTTCCATAGGCGGCATGTATGTGAATTATGGCATGCCAACCTATTTAATAAACACATTATATAGTTATATCATGTCATCCTGTTTACATAGTCATCATATTTTGAACTATGTCTTTCCATCTTTTTTAGTTAGCCATCATAATGTGAAATTGTGTCATGCTATCCTGTTTAGTTAGCCATCATATATGTGAAATTGTGTCATGCTATCCTGTTTGGTTAGACAACATAAATGTGAATTATTTCATGCCCTCTTTTATTCCCCACTATCCATTGCACCTGTCTTATCATACAATGTCTGTACATTCAATTACTTTTCTTGTTTATCAGCCATTTGAATTGGAGAGGGTGATGGCAGTATCTAAGGGAGTAACAACACGGTCTTCAGAAAAGATAGTGCTACCAGTTGATGCAGATAGAACCACGGTTGTACTTGCCCAAGAACCAGCCCCACCACACATAACCCAGACTCTCGCAGATTGTACCCCTACCCAGTTGGACAGAGAACCAGCTACACCCCTTCTAACCCCAACCCCAGCAGATAGTAACCCAGTTCCAGTTGACACAGCACCGTCTCCACCACAGAGCACCCAAACACGATCAGTTAGTAAGGGAACTGCAGTGCCCAAAGCACGAGGACCACCACTCCGAATCCCAACTCAACGCTTAAAGGACAAGAAGAATTGTTCTCAGGTCAGCTTCTGTAGCTATGGTTCATACCCCTTTACTCTTGCATCACTGTATTTACTCATACCAACTATTTTCAAATTTGAAGGATGGAATTGAAACTCCAATGGCGCAACAGGTATGTTTTAAACCTGTTTCTTTAACTGGTTTGCTGTTGTAACTTGCTCTATGTTGATTTCAGTTTCAATTGAATAAACAGTTATGTTCTCATGTCATGCACATTACAAGTGTTGTTATTACTCTATAGTTTCCCACACTTATATTCTGTATATTCTGCTTTGTCTCGAACAAATATTATTTGAACCGTGTCTTTCTTGATTTGGCAACAAAAACTAGAATGATATAGACCATAAAGTGACCATGGTACATAGATATATGTTTGTTTCATGCTGTTATCCTGTCCACTTTACTACTGAACTGATTTACCAAAATGAGTTTCATATACAACATGGTAAACCTGTGATGTGTCTGCTTGTTTCTCTTTTAGAATGCGGACAAAATATTGGAGAACAGTACCCCGTTATACAATGGTAAAGGAAGTAATGCAGATAAGGTTCAAGATAGTGAGACATCCCTGTTGGTCTCCAAGAAAGCTGATAAAAACTATCTTGACGACAGTGAGAGAACCCAAAAGTCCTGTCTTGATGTAGTGTTCGAGTTACTGGCCACTACTGCTGGCACAAGCTCTTCGAACTCGCTGCCTGAATCAGTTCGTCTTCTTGAGTCTCAACTTCAAGTTGAAAGACATCGATCAGATGTGCTGCGACAGGAAGCTGAAGGACTGAGGAAGTCCCTGCAGAATTCAGATGCATACTTTCTGGTGCAACAGCAAGCGCTGGAGGATTTAAGCGCCAAACAAGAGAAAGTTAATAAGCTTGCTAAGCATCTTGCCAGCATTATGGGTACCCAGGATATTGTTTCTTGAGATCTTCTGAAGTGGTTTCAGTTCTGGACTTGTTTTGCTGCGGCGTTTATTTGCACTGGTTGCCAACTTTGACAACCAGTGTATATGATATGCTGCTTTGTTCCCTATATTTGCACTGGTGGCGAACTTTGATGCCCAGTGGATGTAATATGTGTAATAGCCGTGATAGCCTAGCGTAAGTTGCTTGCTTATTTATTTCCTTGTTGTCTTGTTTATTTGTTTGCTTGTAGTCAGTGCAGTTCTTTTTCCGCGGTTTTGGCCGCAATAACCTATTTTTAAAACTAGGCCACAATAACCATGGGCTACATATTTACTGTAGTTACCATGGGCCTCCTACGGGTCGTAGAAACAATGGGCCTTGTAAGGGCCGTAGAAACAATGGGCCTTCTACGGGCCATAGCATGAATGGGCCTTCTATGGGCCGTATGATCGATCGGCCAAACATGGGCCAATAACAGACCGCATTATGGGCCGTAAACGGGCTAGATTTGGAATCGTCCGTTCATGGGCCGACAATAACGAGCCGTCGTTAATCGGCCGTATTTGATGACGCTATGAAAACGGCCCAACAGATTAACGGGCCGCAAACGGGCCGATTGTAACCACGGGCTGAATTTGGCCCACAAGCAGAAAAGGCCAGTAACGGGCCGTAAGTAACCGAATGCTGGAAATAAGCCCAAGAATAAATGGGCCCTGAGAAGGCCGAAAGATAACACGGGTTGGAAACGGCCCAATGGAATAATGGGCCGTTAGTGGGTATGAAGCGATACACTGTTCATTGCGGGCCAGATTCACTACGGGCCGTTAATGGGCCAAGAGTTACAAATGGCCTCGTATGGGCCGAAAGACATCACGGGCCATACATGGGCCGGAAGTTACAACGGGCTGGAATCATATTGGACGGCCCAGATGAAGCTACTGGGCTTAATTCCGATAGGCCGTAACGGGCCGTGAGTTAGCGGGTCGTAAATGGGCTATATAGGAACAGGCTTTCCGTGGGCCGGCCCGTTACCTTTTGACCAAGTCAAACGGGCCGGCCTTTTCACCGGAATGGGCCTCTGTTGGGCCGTGCCATGTGTCGACCTATCATAGGCGCCTCCTGTCCAATCAATGGATGACATCTGTCCCAACGGTGAGAACACGTGTTTCCTCCGGCCAATGACAATTTTACACGTGGAAAATCCTCATTGGTCCGGGCTGTTAATGGGTTATCAGATCCAAAACTAGACCCGATAGCTTAACGGCGACCCGTTATGGTGGATGCCACGTGTCGGTCACCCTTGACGAAAGCACTTCCATGACGCGCGATTTATCGTCATGGAAGTGGACACTTCGTGATGATAATTTTGGTAATGTCATGGAACACTTCTACGACAGCACAGGTATGACTATCTTGATTCTGTCATAAAATCGTCATGGATGTACATACATGACAGGAAACGTGACCTACTGTGACAAACACGTATCATCACGAAAGTGTATTTTTTTAGTGACACAGTCAGTCCTTGCTAAACTTTTCTGTTCATATATACATCCCACACAGTCACTCCAAGGAAAACGTTTGCGCAAGGTGGCGTAACGCCAAACAGTTTTCAAGAGAATGTCATTGTGTGATTTTTCATTGATCCAACACGGTTTATTCCTAAAAACTGTGTGCGTTGCCTGAGGTCATCGCCCACGGTGTTTTCTCAATAACCGTTTGCAATAGGAAAACCCAATTAGGAGGCTAACTTGCCAATTAGCGGGCTAATTACCCTATTATTAATAATCCATTTACTAATCTAATTGACATTCATATTAAGCACATAATATATTTCATTTCCATATTAAGGAAGCAGGATTTCATAATCGAAATACATCCGAGTACAACATGATATAGGTTCAGCACTCAGCTACCCCATTACACAACTGCACCAGCACCAAGTTTCACATGCAACATCTAGAACCTTTCAAAATTAGCATCATAGACAGATGCATCTCATCTGAAAAACTGCTGAAGCAGAAGGCGAATATCAAGCCTTCTTTCATGTTGAAGGTCTTTGCAACTTTAGGCCAGTGTCTGTGGATGATTGACCGTCCATCCTTCGACCTCTTCAAGAACACATCAATATTGAACTATGGGTGTTGTATGAAAACTTTCCTCGCATCCTGACCACAGAGGTGGTTTGAGAGGTAATCATCAGTGAACTGCTTTGGAAAGGCTTGAAAACAAGGATGTGCATAAATATCTTCTCTATATTGGAAATGGGGCAAAGGAATAAAAAAAGGGCAAGGTATAATAGTTAGTACCATCTTGTAAACCTCAGTGCTTCCCATTGTTTCCCTGCAACACATATAAGGTAGTTAGTCATCAGGTTAAGTAAGGGTTCGCAAGCTATCAGTAAAATATGTTGATGATAAATAAGCACATTGCAGATTCATCAGATTTATTCAAGCCACGTGGAAAACCCATTTATCCAAACCAAGAATGATTAAGAACTAGGAAATATAGCACTGATACGTCTCCAACGTATCTATAACTTTTGATTGTTCCATGCTATATTATATTCTGTTTTGGATGTTTAATGGGATTTATTATACACTTTTATATTATTTTTGGGACTAACCTAGTAACCGGAGGCCCAACCCAAATTGCTTTTTTGCCTATTTCAGTGTTTCGCAGAAAAGGAATATCAAACGGAATCCAAATGGAATGAAACCTTCGGGAACGTGATTTTCGGAACAAACGTGATCCATAGGACTTGGAGTCTACGTTAAAGCAATCAACGAGGAAGGCACGAGGTAGGGGGCGCGCCTACCCCCCCAGGCGCGCCCTCCACCCTCGTGGGCCCCTTGTTGCTCCACCAACGTACTTCTTCCTCCTAAATATATCCACGTACCTCCAAACCATCAGAGACGGAGCCAAAACCCTATTTCCACCGCCGCGACCTTCTGTACCCGTGAGATCCCATCTTGGGGCCTTTTCCGGCGCTCCGCCGGAGGGGGCATTGATCACGGAGGGCTTCTGCATCAACACCATAGCCTCTCCGATGATGTGTGAGTAGTTTACCTCAGACCTTCGGGTCCATAGTTATTAGCTAGATGGCTTCTTCTCTCTCTTTGGATCTCAATACAAGTTCTCCTCGATCTTCTTGGAGATCTATTCGATGTAATCTTCTTTGCGGTGTGTTTGTCGAGATCCGATGAATTGTGGGTTTATGATCAAGATTATCTATGAACAATATTTGAATCTCCTCTGAATTCTTTTATATATGATTGGTTATCTTTGCAAGTCTCTTCGAATTATCAGTTTGGTTTGGCCTACTAGATTGATCTTTCTTGCAATGGGAGAAGTGCTTAGCTTTGGGTTCAATCTTGCGGTGTCCTTTCCCAGTGATAGTAAGGGCACAAGGCACGTATTGTATTGTTGCCATCGAGGATAAAAAGATGGGGTTTATATCATATTGCATGAGTTTATCCCTCTACATCATGTCATCTTACTTAAAGCATTACTCTGTTCTTATGAACTTAATACTCTAGATGCATGCTAGATAGCGGTCGATGTGTGGAGTAATAGTAGTAGATGCAGAATCATTTCGGTCTACTTGTCGCGGACGTGATGCCTATATACATGATCATACCTAGATATTCTCATAACTATGCTCAATTCTATCAATTGCTCGACAGTAATTCGTTCACCCACCGTAATACTTATGCTATCTTGAGAGAAGCCACTAGTGAAACCTATGGCCCCCATGTCTATTTTCCATCATATTAATCTTCCAACACTTAGTTATTTCTATTGCCTTTTATTTTACTTTGCATCTTTATTTATCTTTATCATAAAAACACCAAAAATATTATCTTATCATATCTATCAGATCTCACTCTCGTAAGTGACTGTTGAGGGATTGACAACCCTTTATCGCGTTGGTTGCGAGGTTCTTATTTGTTTGTGTAGGTGAAGGGCTCGTGCTTGATCTCCTACTGGATTGATACCTTGGTTCTCCAAAACTGAGGGAAATACTTATGCTACTTTACTGCATCACCCTTTCCTCTTCAAGGGAAAACCAACGCAGTGCTCAAGAGGTAGAAAGAAGGATTTCTAGCGCCGTTGCCGGGGAGATTCGCGCCAAGTCAAGTCAAGTCAAGACATACCAAGTACCCATCACAAAATTTTATCCCTCGCATTACATTATTTGCCATTTGCCTCTCATTTTCCTCTCCCCCACTTCACCCTTGCCGTTTTATTTGCCCTCTCTTTTCTGTTCGCCTCTTTTTCGCTTGCTTCTTGTTTGCTCGTGTGTTGGATTGCTTGCTTGTCACGATGGCTCAAGACAATACGAAATTGTGTGACTTTACCAATACCAACAACAATGATTTTCTTAGCACTCCGATTGCTCCTCTTACCGATGCTGAATCTTGCGAAATTAATGCTGCTTTGTTGAATCTTGTCATGAAAGATCAATTCGCCGGCCTTCCTAGTGAAGATGTCGCTACCCATCTGAATAGCTTCGTTGATTTGTGTGATATGCAAAAGAAGAAAGATGTGGACAATGATATTGTTAAATTGAAGCTATTTCCTTTTTCGCTTAGAGATTGTGCTAATGTTTGGTTTTCGTCTTTGCCTAAAATTGTATTGATTCATGGAATAAGTGCAAAGATGCTTTTATCTCTAAGTATTTTCCTCCCGCTAAGATCATCTCTCTTAGAAACGATATTATGAATTTTAAGCAACTTGATCATGAACGTGTTGCACAAGCTTGGGATAGGATGAAATTAATGATACATAATTGCCCTACACATGGTTTGAATCTTTGGATGATTATACAAAAAATTTATTCCGAATTGAACTTTGCTTCTAGAAATCTTTGAGATTCGGCCGCGGGAGGCACTTTTATGGAAATCACTTTAGGAGAAGCTACTAAACTCCTAGATAATATTATGGTTAATTATTCTCAATGGCACACCGAAAGATCTACTAATAAAAAAGTGCATGCGATAGAAGAAATTAATGTTTTGAGTGGAAAGATGGATGAACTTATGAAATTATTTGCTACTAAAGGTGTTTCTTCTGATCCTAATGATATGCCTTTGCCTACTTTGATTGAGAATAATAATGAATCTATGGATGTAAATTTTGTTGGTAGGAATAATTTTGGTAACAACGCGTATAGAGGAAACTTTAATCCTAGGCCGTACCCTAGTAATTTCTGTAATAATTATGGTAATTCCTAGAACAATTCTTATGGAAATTTTAATAAGATTCCCTCTGAATTTGAGACTAGTGTTAAGGAGTTTATGAATTCGCAAAAGAATTTCAATGCTTTGCTTGAAAAAAAATTGCTTAAGGTTGATGAATTGGCCAGGAACGTTGATAGAATTTCTCTTGATGTTGATTCTTTGAAACTTAGATCTATTCCACCTAAGCATGATATCAATGAGTCTCTCAAAGCCATGAGAATTTCCATTGATGAGTGCAAAGAAAGAACCGCTAGGATGCGTGCTAAGAAAGATTGCTTTGTGAAAGCGTGTTATTCTAATTTTTATGAGAATAAAGATGAAGATCTAAAAGTTACTGATGTGTCCCCTATTAAATCTTTGTTTTGCAATATGAATCTTGATAATGATGGGACTGAATATGAGCCACCTTTACCTAGAAGGCGTTCCAAAAATTCGGAGTCTTTAGATCTTGATGCAAAAATTGGTAAAAGTGGGATTGAAGAAGTCAAAACTTTAGATATTAATGAACCCACTATTTTGGATTTCAAGGAATTTAATTATGATAATTTCTCTTTGATAGATTGTATTTCCTTGTTGTAATCCGTGCTAAATTCTCCTCATGCTTATAGCCAAAATAAAGCTTTTACCAAACATATCGTCGATGCTTTGATGCAATCTTATGAAGGAAAACTTAAGTTGGAAGTTTCTATCCCTAGAAAACTTTATGATGAGTGGGAACCTACTATTAAAATTGAAATTAAAGATCATGAATGCTATGCTTTGTGTGATTTGGGTGCTAGTGTTTCCACGATTCCAAAAACTTTGTGTGATTTGCTAGGTTTCCGTGAATTTGATGATTGTTCTTTAAACTTGCACCTTGCGGATTCCACTATTAAGAAACCTATGGGAAGAATTAATGATGTTCTTATTGTTGCAAATAGGAACTATGTGCCCGTAGATTTCATTGTTCTTCATATAGATTGCAATCCTTCATGTCCTATTATTCTTGGTAGACCTTTCCTTAGAACGATTGGTGCAATTATTGATAGGAAGGAGGAAATATTAGATTCCAATTTCCGTTAAGGAAAGGCATGGAACACTGCCCTAGAAAGAAAATAAAATTACCTTATGAATCTATTATGAGAGCTACTTATGGATTGCCTACCAAAGAAGGCAATACCTAGATCTATCCTTGCTTTTATGCCTAGCTAGGGGCGTTAAACGATAGCGCTTGTTGGGAGGCAACCCAATTTTATTTTAGTTTTTTGCTTTTTGCTTCTGTTTAGGAATAAATATTTGATCCAGCCTCTGGTTAGGTTGTTTTTATGTTTTAATTAGTGTTTGTGCCAAGTTAAACCTATAGGATCTTCTTGGATGATAGTTATTTGATCTTGCTGAAAATTCCAGAAAGTTTCTATTCACGAAAACAATTGTTAAAAATCACCAGAACGTGATAAAATATTGATTCCAATTGCAGCAGATCAATAAACAAATTTCTAGGTCGTCCTATTTTGGTAGATTTTTTGAGTTCGAGAAGTTTGCGTTAGTTCCCGATTACTACAGACTGTTCTGTTTTTGACAGATTCTGTTTTTCGTGTGTTGTTTTCTTATTTTGATGAATCTATGGCTAGTAAAATAGTTTATAAACCATAGAGAAGTTGGAATACAGTAGGTTTAACACCAATATAAATAAAGAATGAGTTCATTACAGTACCTTGAAGTGGTGTTTTGTTTTCTTTCGCTAACGGAGCTCACGAGATTTTCTGCTAAGTTTTGTGTTGTGAAGTTTTCAAGTTTTGGGTAAAAGATTTGATGGATTATGGAACAAGGAGTGGCAAGAGCCTAAGCTTGGGGATGCCCATGGCACCCCAAGATAATCTAAGGACACCAAAAAGCCAAAGCTTGGGGATGCCCCGGAAGGCATCCCCTCTTTCGTCTTCGTCCATCGGTAACTTTACTTGGAGCTATATTTTTATTCACCACATGATATGTGTTTTGCTTGGAGCGTCTTGTATGATTTGAGTCTTTGCTTTTTAGTTTACCACAATCATCCTTGCTGTACACACCTTTTGAGAGAGACACACATGATTCGGAATTTATTAGAATACTCTATGTGCTTCACTTATATCTTTTGAGCTATATAGTTTTTGCTCTAGTGCTTCACTTATATCTTTTAGAGCACGGTGGTGGATTTGTTTTATAGAAACTATTGTTCTCTCATGCTTCACTTATATTATTTTGAGAGTCCTACAAAACAGCATGGTAATTTGCTTAATTGAAATTCCTAAGTGATAGGCATCCAAGATTAGTAAAAAATTCTTATGAGTGTGTTGAATACTATGAGAAGTTTGATGCTTGATAATTGTTTTGAGATATGAAGATGGTGATATTAGAGTCATGCTAGTTGAGTAGTTGTGGATATGAGGAATACTTGTGTTAAAGTTTGTGATTCCCGTAGCATGCACGTATGGTGAACCGTTATGTGATGAAGTCGGAGCATGATTTATTTATTGATTGTCTTCCTTATGAGTGGCGGTCGGGGACGAGCGATGGTCTTTTCCTACCAATCTATCCCCCTAGGAGCATGCGCGTAATACTTTGCTTTGATAACTTGTAGATTTTTGCAATAAGTATATGAGTTCTTTATGACTAATGTTGAGTCCATGGATTATACGCACTTTTCATCTTTCCACCATTGCTAGCCTCTCTAATACCGCGCACTTTTCGCCGGTATCATACACCCACCATACCTTCCTCAAAACAGCCACCATACCTACCTATCATGGCATTTCCATAGCCATTCCGAGATATATTGCCATGCAACTTACCACCGTTCCGTTTACTATGACACGCTCCATCATTGTCATATTGCTTCGCATGATCATGTAGTTGACATCGTATTTGTGGCAAAGCCACCGTTCATAATTCTTTCATACATTTCACTCTTGATTCATTGCATATCACGGTACACCGCCGAAGGCATTCACATAGAGTCATATTTTGTTCTAAGTATTGAGTTGTAAGTGAACAAAAGTGTGATGACCATTATTATTAGAGCATTGTCCCAAGTCAGGAAAGGATGATGGAGACTATGATTCCCCCACAAGTCGGGATGAGACTCCGGACGAAAAAGAAAAAAGAGGCCATAAAAAAAGGGAGAAAAGGCCCAAATAAAAAAATGAGAGAAAAAGAGAGAAGGGACAATGTTACTATCCTTTTACCACACTTGTGCTTGAAAGTAGCACCATGATCTTCATGATAGAGAGTCTCCTATGATATCACTTTCATATACTAGTGGGAATTTTTCATTATAGAACTTGGCTTGTATATTCCAATGATGGGCTTCCTCAAAATGCCCTAGGTCTTCGTGAGCAAGCGAGTTGGATGCACACCCACCTAGTTTCTTTTGTTGAGCTTTCATACACTTATAGCTCTAGTGCATCCGTTGCATGGCAATCCCTACTCACTCACATTGATATCTATTGATGGGCATCTCCATAGCCCGTTGATACGCCTAGTTGATGTGAGACTATCTTCTCCTTTTTTGTCTTCTCCACAACCACCATTCTATTCCACATATGGTGATATATCCATGGCTCATGCTCATGTATTGCGTGAAGATCAAAAAAGTTTGAGAACACCAAAAGTATGAAACAATTGCTTGGCTTGTCATCGGGGTTGTGCATGATTTAAATACTTTGTGTGGTGAAGATAGAGCATAGCCAGACTATATGATTTTGTAGGGATAACTTGCTTTGGCCATGTTATTTTGAGAAGACATAATTGCTTAGTTAGTATGCTTGAAGTATTATTACTTTTTATGTCAATATGAAACTTTTATCTTGAATCTTTCAGATCTGAATATTCATACCACAAATAATAGAATTACATTGAAAATAATGCTAAGTAGCATTCCACATCAAAAATTCTGTTTTTATCATTTACCTACTCGAGGACGAGCAGGAATTAAGCTTGGGGATGCTTGATACGTCTCCAACGTATCTATAATTTTTGATTGTTCCATGCTATATTATATTCTGTTTTGGATGTTTAACGGGCTTTATTATACACTTTTATATTATTTTTGGGACTAATCTATCAACCAGAGGCCCAGCCCGAATTGCTGTTTTTTGCCTATTCCAATGTTTCGTAGAAAAAGAATATCAAACGGAGTTCAAACGGAATGAAACCTTCGGGAACGTGATTTTTTGAAAAAACGTGATCCAGAGGACTTGGAGTCTACGCAAAGCAATCAACATGGAGAGCACAAGGTAGGGGGGCGCGCCTACCCCCCAGGTGCACCCTCCACCCTCGTGGGGCCCATGTTGCTCCACCGACGTACTTCTTCCTCCTATATATACCTACGTACCCCCAAACTATCAGAGACGGAGCCAAAAACCTATTTCCACCGCCGCAACCTTCTGTACCCGTGAGATCCCATCTTGGGGCCTTTTCCGGCGCTCCACCGGAGGGGGCATTGATCATGGAGGGCTTCTGCATCAACAGCATAGCCTCTATGATGATGTGTGAGTAGTTTACCTTAGACCTTTGGGTCCATAGTTATTAGCTAGATGGCTTCTTCTCTCTCTTTGGATCTCAATACAAAGTTCTCCTCAATCTTCTTGGAGATCTATTCGATGTAATCTTCTTTTGCGGTGTGTTTGTTGAGACCGATGAATTGTGGGTTTATGATCAAGATTATCTATGAACAATATTTGAATCTCCTCTGAATTCTTTTATGTATGATTGGTTATCTTTGCAAGTCTCTTCGAATTATCAGTTTGGTTTGGCCTACTAGATTGATCTTTCTTGCAATGGGAGAAGTGCTTAGCTTTGGGTTCAATCTTGCGGTGTCCTTTCCCAGTGACAGTAGGGGCAGCAAGGCACGTATTGTATTGTTGCCATCGAGGATAAAAAGATGGGGTTTATATCATATTGCATGAGTTTATCCCTCTGCATCATGTCATCTTACTTAAAGCATTACTCTGTTCTTATGAACTTAATACTCTAGCTGCATGATGGATAGCGGTCGATGTGTGGAGTAATAGTAGTAGATGCAGAATCGTTTCGGTCTACTTGTCGCGGACGTGATGCCTATATACATGATCATACCTAGATATTCTCATAACTATGCTCAATTCTATCAATTGCTCGACAGTAATTCGTTTACCCACCGTAATACTTATGCTCTTGAGAGAAGCCACTAGTGAAACCTATGGCCCCCGGGTCTATTTTCCATCATATTAATCTTCCAACACTTAGTTATTTCTATTGCCTTTTATTTTTGCATCTTTATTTCATCTTTATCATAAAAATACCAAAAATATTATCTTATCATATCTATCATATCTCGCTCTCGTAAGTGACCGTTGCGGGATTGACAACCCCTTTATCGCGTTGGTTGCGAGGTTCTTATTTGTTTGTGTAGGTGTGAGGGACTCGTGCGTGATCTCCTAATGGATTGATACCTTGGTGCTCAAAAACCGAGGGAAATACTTACGCTACTTTACTGCATCACCCTTTCCTCTTCAAGGGAAAACCAACGAAGTGCTCAAGAGGTAGCAAGCACTTGTATATGTTTCTCATGTATTAAGTGCAACCAAATTTGATTTATTCCTCACATGGCATACAATAACAGAATGCAGCCACAACAATTGAACATTGCATTGTAGAATTGAACCAAGCAGTTAACTAAACACCACAACAAATGAACCAAACGTGAACTGAGCACCACATTGCACAATATAACATACTCCTAATAGAAGATCAGACAGTTATCCAAACCAAGCATGATTAAGAACTAGGAAATATAGCACTTTTATATGTTTCTCATGTATTAAGTGCAGCCAAATTCGATTTATTCCTCACATGGTATACAATAACAGAATGCAGCCACAACAATTGAACATTGCATTGTAGAATTGAACCAAGCAGTTAACTAAACACCACAACAAATGAACCAAACGTTAACTGAGCACCACATTGCACAATATAACATACTCCTAATAGAAGATCAGACAGTTAACCAAACCAAGCATGCTTAACAACTTGGAAATATAGCAATTGTATTTGTTTCTCATGTATTTAGTACAGCCAAATTCGATTTATTTCTCAAATGGTATAAAATAACAGAATGCACCCTGTCGGGGGAAACGACACCTATGGGATCACTGGGATCCCTTCTACAGTCTGCGGGCGCGAGGTTGTGCAAAGAGCGGGTCTAGGAGCCAGCACGAGGATCGATTACCCAGGTTCGGGCCGCGAGGATGCGTAATACCCTAGTCCTGATTTTGGTGTATATTTGAGTGTTCTTGAGTTCTTGAACTAGCTATGATGTGTGCGCCGTACAAAAGATCCGAATCGCCCCTCAGTACGCCGCGGGCCTCCTTTTATAGTCAAAAGGGGCTGCCACAGTGGCACACAGGAGGTGGAGAGGTATACAGTGTACAAGCTTATCGCCTGTCATTATGGGACAGAACACAATAAATGCGCCCCTGAGGTGTCCCCTTGCTTTATCGGGGACGGTAATGAGGCATGTCCCATCCGTCGTCGCTCCGTCTGGCTTCGACACGCGTCTAGGCCAACGAGGTGTGCAGGGCCACGTAGGCTGGCTGGCTGCTGAGTTGGTGTGGTGGTAGGCTCCACACGAAGATCTGCATGCCACCACGCAGGTGCTTGACTAATTGGATTAGTACCCAAGTACTGCCACGTGGGTACTTGCTTTAGTTGGTGATTTGGCCACTGAGCTAGGGCGGCGATGGGGCGGCAAGGCCTTGCCGCAGTCTTGTGGATGTTCCCGGCAATGGTCTTGCCGAGGCCTTGTGAGCACCCTCGGCAAGAGTCTTGCCGGGGCCTTGCGGGTGTCTTCGGCAAGGTGCCTTGCCGGGGCCTCGTGGGCATCCTCGGCAAGGAGGCTTGCGGTTGTCTTGTCTTCTGGTCCTCATCTAGGATTTGTAGGCTCTATGTCTTCACAAAGATCTGCATGCCACCATGCAGGCACTTCTCGAGCCTTGGTTCCAACGTTGTCGATGGTGTCGGAACCCTCAGGATCAAGGGTGGCTGCAATGCTGGCATTGGGGTGACTTGCCCCGGCAAGGCTCTTGCCGGGGCTGCGTAGACCGCCCCAGCAAGGGTCTTGCCGGGGGAAAGCCCATCTTGTTGCTCTGTCTTCTGCGCCCTTGGTTGGAGTGCCGCTTTGGTAGTCTTGTACTTCTGCTTCTCTCCTCTACCCTGCTAAGTGTGGCCGCAGGCGCGGCTCTGACTGCCCGCGCACAAGTGAAGGGGTACAAAAGAGAGCCCCTACTTTTGTGCACCGACAGGAGCCCCCATGCCTGGGCCACACATAAGCGCGACGCGTTGTTGGGCTAGGCCCAAAATGGTGCGTGGGCATGCGGGGCGGAGTTTTTTTACGGCAGTAACTTCTCCGCTGGTTGCGCTTCCCAATGACCTGCGTTGAATGCGCGATGTGGGGGTCATGCATGGGGCGGTTTCGGGGGTCAGGGCCCGAGAGGAGACCCTGACCAAGGATCTGGAGGAGGAGAGGCAGCTGCGGAGGAATGACGCCGCCAACCACGAGGATTACGTGAAGGGTGAAAACCTCTAGATCAGCCGCCTTGCCGACGTCGCTGGCAGGATTACCACGAAGCTGGCAGCCATGGGGATGCCAAGCGTGAGGTACGCCCTGGAGCCGAACGTGAGTCCCAACGCCAAACTGACCCTATTCTTCGAGGGCGTTCTTGGAACCATGGAGCAGTTCCGCTCTAACAGAGCGACCTCTCTGGCCAATCAGGCCCGGAAGCTTTGCCGGGGTGCCCTGACCAAGGTCCTCACCAAGGTGGCGTACTGGAACCCCGACCTCGACTTCGACGCCACGCTGGAGAGCTCGCCGGAGGATGTGGACCTCGCGATGCTCGAGGAGCGTATCAAGCCCATCATCAGCCGCATCGACGGAGTTCGGAGGATAGAGGGCCAGCGCCGGGACTAGGCACCCCGTTTCTCATCGCCACTGCAGGTTCACGACCAAGACAATTTTCATCTTAGTTAGAACCGCAGCAACAATTGGTGTAATATAACTCTACAGTACTTTGAAACGATGCATGTTATTTCCCTGTTTGATTTCCCTTTGTATGTCCACCCTACGTTTAATTGGATAGGCTTGCCGGCGCGTAAACCCAGGCCGCAGCATTTTGAAGACGGATCCTCCATAGCCGGCAGGGTGCGCTTGCGGCCAGGCAAACCACCTTGCCATTCTCAGCGCGGCCACTTGAACTGTCGAGTAGACTCGAAACAGAACAAGGGCGTTGCCAATAGCGGGAAGGCCACCTTGCCATTCTCGACACGGCCGCTCGAACTGTTGAGCGGACCTGAAACAGAACAAGGGCGTTGCCAATAGCGGAAGGCCCCCATCGTGTGCAGGTTTCTCATACCAAGAGCAAGGTCTCCGAGGAAAATAACCTTATACATAAAGGAATTATTCAAAGTTTCGCATGACTTAGCTTTTCTGTCACTGTGCGAGCGTTCGCTGCATCCACAAATGATGCCGCTCATTCGGTCGTCTTCTTTCTTGGAGTGACGACCACGATGAAACCCTGTGCCAACTAGACCGGATTTTCACAACTGCGATCCCTACCTGGCGCGCCAAAGATGTCGGGGGAAACGACACCTATGGGATCACTGGGATCCCTTCTACGGTTGGCGGGCGCGGGGTTGTGCAAAGAGCGGGTCTAGGAGCAAGCACGAGGATCGTTTACCCAGGTTCGGGCCGCGAGGATGCGTAATACCCTAGTCCTGCTTTTGGTGTATATTTGAGTGTTCTTGAGTTCTTGAACTAGCTATGGTGTGTGCGCTGTCCAAAAGATCCGAATCCCACCTCATTATGCCGCGGGCCTCCTTTTATAGTCAAAAGGGGCTGCCACAGTGGCACACAGGAGGTGGAAAGGTATACAGTGTACAAGCTTACCGTCTGTCATTATGGGACAGAACGCAATAAATGCGCCTTGAGGTGTCCCCTTGCTTTATCGGGGACGGTAACGAGGGCCGTCCCGTCCGTCGCCGCTCCATCTGGTTTCGACACGCGTCTAGGCCAACGAGGTGTGCAGCGGCACGTAGGCTGGCAGGCTGCTGAGTTGGCGTGGTGGTAGGGTCTTCACGAATATCTGCATGCCACCACGCAGGTGCTTGACTAATTGGATTAGTACCCATGTACTGCCACGTGGGTACTTGCTTTAGTTGGTGAGTTGGCTGCTGAGCTGGGGCAGCAAGGCCTTGCCGCGGTCTTGTGGATGTTCCCAGCAAGGGTCTTGTCGGGGCCTTGTGAGCGCCCTCGCCAAGAGTCTTGCCGGGGCCTTGCGGGTGCCTTCGGCAAGGTGCCTTGCCAGGGCCTCATGGGCATCCTCGGCAAGGAGCCTTGCGGTTGTCTTGTCTTCTGGTCCTCATCTAGGATTTGTAGGCTCTTTGCCTTCACAAAGATCTGCATGCCACCATGCAGGCACTTCTTGAGCCTTGGTTCCAACGTTGTCGGTGGTATCGGAACTCTTAGGATCATGGGTGGCTGCAATGCTGGCATTGGGGTGACTTGTGATACGTCTCCAACGTATCTATAATTTATGAAGTATTCATGCTACTATATTATCCATCTTAGATGTTTTATATGCATTTATATGCTATTTTATATGATTTTTGGGACTAACCTATTAACCTAGAGCCCAGTGCCAGTTTCTATTTTTTCCTTGTTTTTGAGTTTTACAGAAAAGGAATACCAAACGGAGTCCAATTGACGTGCCAATTTTTGACGATATTTTATGGACCAGAAGAAGCCCATGGAGCATCGGAGATGGACCAGAAGAGTCCCGAGCTGTCCACAAGGGTGGAGGGCGCGCCCTACCCCCTGGGCACGCCCCCCTATCTCGTGGACGACTCGGAGACCCCCCTGACGTGAAACCGACGCCAAAATTCCTATAAATACAGAAACCCCCAGAAAATAACCTAGATCGGAAGTTCCGTCGCCGCAAGCCTCTGTAGCCACGAGAAATCAATCTAGGCCCTCTCTAGCACCCTGCCGGAGGGGGCCATCATCACCAGAGGCCATGGAGGAGGATCCCGGAGGGGCCATCATCGCCATGAAGGCCAAGGACCAGAGGGAGAACCTCTCCCCATCTAGGGGGGAGGCCATGGAGGAGGAAGCACAAGGGGGAGAACCTCTCCTCCTCTCTCTCGGTGGCGCCGGAGTGCCATCGGGAGGGGAATCATCGCCACGGTGATCGTCTTCATCAACATCACCACCATCATCACCATCCTCATCTCTTTTACGCGGTCCACTCTCCCGCACCCTCCTGTAATCCCTACTTGAACATGGTGCTTTATGGCACATATTATGATCCAATGATGTGTTGCCATCCTATGATGTTTTGAGTAGATATCCTTTGTCTTTGGGTTGATTGATGATCTAGATTGGTATGAGTTGTATGTTTTATTTTGGTGCTGTCCTATTGTGTCCTCTGTGTCGCGCAAGCGTGAGGGGTTCCCGCTGTAGGGTGTTGCAATATGTTCATGATTCGCTTATAGTGGGTTGCTTGAGTAACAGAAGCATAAACCCGAGTAAGGGGGTTGTTGCGTATGGGATAAAGCGGGCTTGATGCTTTAATGCTATGGTTGGGTTTTACCTTAATGATCTTTAGTAGTTGCGTATGCTTGCTAGAGTTCCAATCATAAGTGCATATGATCCAAGAAGAGAAAGTATGTTAGCTTATGCCTCTCCCTCATATGAAATTGCAATAGTGATTACCGGTCTTGTTAACAATTGCCTAGGATAATTCCACACACCGACCCATCATTATTCCACACTTGCTATTTATAATATTTAGTAATATATTCTAACTATGATAACAGCACCTACTTTTATGTTTTAGCTCTCCGATATCATGCAAAGTTATCCTCTTCATACCCACAACGTAGTTTTATTCCTCGTTTCTAGTTGGAAGCAAACGTTCGGTGCACATAGAGTCGTATCAGTGTCAGATAGGACTTGAGAGAATATTGATCTTACCTTTAGCTCCTTGTGGGTTCGACACTCCATACTTATCACTTCCACCACTGGGAATTGCTACCATGATTCCCTGCACTTGGGGATTATCAAGCTCTCTTCTGGCGCCGTTGCCGGGGAGCAATAGCGCGGGGTTGATATTCTCATGTGTGCTTGTTTGCTATCTTCTCTAAGTAGTTTTTTTTACCTTTTTGTTTCTGTTTAGTTGTGGGTGAAACATACAAAAAAAATTAAAAGAATGAAAATACAAAAAAATCTACTTGCCTTCCATGCCTAAAAAGTTTTTCAATAAGAGAAGTGATTGGAAGGTTATGCATTGGAGAAGTGAGGGTCGACCTTGAACACTTGTGTTCTTGCTCATGGAAACAATGTAAAAAAATTCATGGAAGCTTCTCTGAAAATAATTATCTCATTGTATATATCCATTGTATTATAAAAATAATGTGCCAAGCTTGTTTACTATGTGCAGTACAAAAACAGAAACTTTGGCTGTAGTGCGTGAATTTACATTTTTTACTGGAAAGTCAAATGGGTCTGAAACTTTTTGCACATTACTTCTGTACAAATTTTTTAAATTTTCATATTTGTTTAGAAGTTTTTGGAGTTACAGAAGTTTACTAAACTTCCAGATTACTATAGACTGTCCTGTTTTTGACAGATTCTGTTTTCTATGTGTTGTTAGCTTATTTTGATGAATCTATGGGTAGTATCGGGGGGTATGAACCATGGTGAAGTTGGATTACAGTAGATAAAGTACTAATATGAAATTGGAATGACTTTTCAACAGTACCTAAAGGTAGTGATTTGCTTTAGTATACTAACGGATCTCACAAAGTTTTTGTTAAGTTTTTGTGGATGAAGTGTTCGAAGAAGGAGGAGTTACCGATGTGAGAAGAATAAAGAGAGACAATAGTTCAAGCTTGGGGATGCCCAAGGCACCCCAAGTAAATATTCCAAGGATACTCAAGCATCTAAGCTTGGGGATGCCCCGGTTGGCATCCCATCTTTCTTCTGCAACAATTATCGGTATACCTCGGTTTTTGTTTTGTTCACATTATTTGTGTCCTTTGTGTTTTTATTTTTGTTTAAGAACCATGCTAGTATGATTTGTAACTTCATCAATTTATAGAATGGTTCATGTGCTTCACTTATATCTTTTGAGTATGACCTTATAGAATGCTCTTTGTGCTTCACTTAAATCTTTTGAGTATGGTTTTATAGAATGCTTCGTGTGCTTCACTTATATATTTTGAGCTTGGATATTGGTTAGTCTATATTAATTGTATAATGCTCCATGAACTTCACTTATATCTTTCGGAGTATGAATAATACTATCATCTAAAGCGGGTTTGGAAGAGTGTCAACTTTAGGAATTAGTGATCCCACTATTCCGAATGAGAAGAATTTTGCTTATGTGGAGAGTAGAAAAGATTCTATGCTTGTAGATCATGAAAAGAATGCTTTATGTGATGGTTATATTGTTGAGTTCATTCATGATGCTACTGAAAGTTATTATGAGGGAGGAATATATGCTTGTAGGAGTTGCAATAATATCAAGTTTCCTCTCTATGTGCTTAAAGTTTTGAAGTTATACTTGTTTTGCCTTCGTATGCTAGTTGTTCTTGTTCCTATAAATTATGTGCTCACAAAATCCCTAGGCATAGGAAGTGGGTTAGATTTAAATGTGCTAGTCATATTCTTCATGATGCTCTCTTTATGTTTCAATTCTTATCTTTTATGTGAGCATCATTGAAATCATCATGCCTAGCTAAAAGGCATTAAAGAAAAGCGCTTGTTGGGAGACAACCCAATATTTACCCTTACTTTTTTTGTATGTTTACATGATTAAGATACTGTAGTAATCATGTTTTATAGCTTTTGTTTCAATAAAGTGCCAAGTAAGACCTTTGGCGAGACTTGGGTGAAAGTTAATGTGATCTTGCTGTAAAAAACAGAAACTTTGCGCTCACGAGATTAGCTGTCATTTTTTACAGAAGAGTGATTTTGAGTTGATTCTTTTTGCATAAGATGAACAGACAAATTCCTCACGTCCACCAATTTATTTCATAATTTTGGGAATAGCGGAAGTATGGTTTCTGTTCAAATCATTACAGACTATTCTGTTTCTGACAGATTCTGTTTTCATTGCATAGTTTGCTTGTTTTCTAGTTTCTGTGGCTTATATTTCTCAATATAAATTGTAGAAATGATATGGTACAGTAGGCATTGTGTGAGAACAATTATGAACCTTGTCTTTGACAGTAACAAAGTGGATGGTTTACTCTTTATCATACTAACCTATCTCACAAAGTTTCGTTAAGTTTTGTGTGATTGAAGTTTTCAAGCTTTGATTGAGATATCGATATGAGGAGAGTAAGGAGTGGAAAGACCCTAAGCTTGGGGATGCCCAAGGCACCCCAAGGTAATATTCAAGGAAGACTCAAGCGCCTAAGCTTGGGGATGCCCCGGAAGGCATCCCCTCTTTCATCTTCAAAACTATCGGTATACCTTACTCGGAGCTATATTTTTATTCGTCACATGATATGTGTTTTGCTTGGAGCGTATTTTCAAATTTACTTGCTGTTTGAAAAAAATCATTGGATCTGACATCTTGAATGAAAAAGAATCCTCCCATGGCTAGTTAATTATTTGACTACTCAGTGTTCTTCACTTATATCTTTTTGAAGTAGTTTGTCATTTACTCACGTGCTTCATGTATATCCTATGAGTAAACGGTTGAATGAATTGAATATCATAAATCTGAATTTATATACGTTTCATATGCTTAAAATATGGGGAGTAATGACTTCACACATAATGAGTATAGGTAGTAAACTTATTGAAATTTAGCAAACGCAGAATTGGTCACTTGAACAATTCATGAAAGAATATTGAAGGAAGAGAGATTTCACATATAAATACACTATGTTGGACATCTTTTGTAAATGTGAGCACTCATTAAAATATGACATGCTAAAAAGTTGATGTTGGACAAGGAAGACAACTTAATGGGTCATGTTTTCCTATATCCGAAACGTTATATTGTCTTGGATCATCCAACATGTTGAGCTTGCCTTTCCCTCTCATGCTAGCCAAATTCTTTGCACCAAGTAGAAGTAGTACTTGTGCTTCCAAACATCCCTTAAACCAGTTTTGCCATGAGAGTCCACCATACCTACCTATGGATTGAGTAGTGGTGAGTTGCCTGAGCCGCTCCGGGCACCAACTTGCTGGCTCTCGAGATGAGGTAAGTACGTGCACGCTGAGAAAACACCTCGTAGTCTTCGTCGAAGGCACCGACGGTGGTCTCTAGAAAACGCCACGAACTGTCGTTTAAAGCAGCCAACCGCGTCGCGACGTCGGCACGCGAGGCATCAACGGCGGCCTCGACGGCGAGGTGCTCCTCCAAGATCTAGGGGTCGACACGAATGGCAGCCATAGCGACCTCATCCGCGCGTGCGGCCGCGATTTGCTTCTCCGCTGCCAAATGCACCTTGAGCTCCTGGCTATAATGCGTGCACCATGGCTTAGGGCGGCACTTATTTGGTGGAGGGGTCGGTGATTTGGGTGGAAGGTGTCGCACCGATGGTCAGGGCATGTGGGATGTGGAAGGAGGAGGAGGATGGGGGTCGGGTGTGGATTACCTGCCTGGATAGACGAGGCCGAGCAGTGTGAAGGAGAGTCGCCGGCAAGGAGGCGGCGCTGCAAGCAAGGAGTGAAGGTTTCAACTTGGAAAGGAAGGCGGGAACAGGGGAAATGTGGCTTTTGGTAAGGAGGAGGGGGCGGGAGGTTGGTATTTCCATGGAAGCAGAAAATTTGGAATCGCTTCACCGAAAAAACTGGCGCGCAAAGTGCTATCAGACACGGTCCCTATTCAGAGCGGGCTGTGGACTGTAGCCGTCGCACCTTCTCGCATAAGCCGTATGCGTACTATACTCCGACGATGCTCCAAGATATTTTGTGCCGCATCTCACACAGTTGGTTATAATAAAATGTGTGGGATCTACTTGATTTTTCGTCTTGATTTGAATTACATAATGGGGTCACAACGGCAATGGACGGTGTTTGAATTGCTAGACCTTTTATCTGCAGTGAACATGCAACTATATGTGTGTCGATAGAATTATTCAGGGTTCGTTTGGACATTTTATACATTAAATTGGGTTTCTAGCCATTTCAGGTGCACAATTCAAAATTAAACTACATGCACATGCTCCGGTGCACCAAAATGGGTTGTAAAATCATATATGTTTCCATGGGTTTATGCTTATGTCCCATGCAAGAAATGGGGATGAATTTCAAACACCACGGCACCGTGGCTCTCCGGCAAACATTGACGTACTTGCTTTTGTAATTCTAGTAAATCCAAAAGACGTCCAAAATTCATGAAACTTGGCATGCTATCATGGAGCGGCATCAACATGCCATGGTAAATTTTTTGTCCCATTCGGGCAGGTTTGGGTATAAGCTTCTCATAAACCAGAGCTTCTCACAACAAGCGTGATGGTTTCGGTAGGGAACGTTTCACCTTTCTGGACGAAACGATATCCGTTGCCTCTTCTTGATTCCAAATTTTTTCCTAGTGTCAACATAGAACAATAGGAGTGTTGTGTCAACTTTTGGGATTTTTCGGGGTTCGCTTGGACATTTTTATACATTAACTGAGTTTACTATGCATTCATGTGCATAATTCAAATCTGAACTACATGCGCATGCTCTAATGCATATAAATTAGTTGAAAATTCAAATCTGTGTCCTTGGTTGCATGCTTAGGTCCCATGCAAGAAATGGGAATGAATGTTAAACATCCTGCCACCGCCACTCGGCCGCAAACATTGAGATACCTGGTTTTTAAATTCTAGTAAATTCAAAACTCGTCTGAAATTCATGAAACTTGGCATGCTATCATGGAGCGGCATCAACATGCCGTGGTAATTTTTTGTCCCATTTGGGGTAGGTTTGGGTATATGCTTCTCACAAACCAGAGCTTCTCACAACAAGCATGATGGTTTCAGTAGGGAACATCTCAACTTTGGGGACGAAACGATATCCATTACCTCTTATTGCTTTCAAAAAATTTCTCGTGTCAACATACAACAACAGGAGTGTTGTGTCAATTTTTGGGATTTTTCGAGGTTCGTTTGGACATATTTATGCATTAACTGAGTTTTCAATGCATTCATGTGCATAATTCAAATTTGAACTACATGCACATGCTCCAGTGCATATAAATTGGTTGAAAAATCAAATCTGTGTCCTTGGGTGCATGCTTAGATCCCATGCAAGAAATGGGAATGAATTTCAAACAAAATGAAGAGATACTTTCTTTTCAAATTCTGGTAAATCCAAAACTCGTCTGAAATTCATGAAACTTGGCATGCTATCATGGAATGGCACCCGACATGCTGTGGTATTTTTTGTGTCCATTTTCAGAGAATGCGCATTCGAATAACAGCCAACAAAGGAATTTAAAAAAATAGCTGCCACTTTAATATCTCAAACATTTGTATAATTCAAACCGTGTGCGTTCTGTTAACCATTCACGTGATGCCACATGTCTTGGTTTTAATGGCTATAGGAGGTGCCATGCGGATAGCTGCTTGACTAAACGGGAGGCGTGCGAGCGCAGTCCGATGTGTGGGCTCACCGGGAAGCGTGCAAGCTGTTCAACGCAGGATCTGTGCATCTCTTCAGCGCAAACGGTATGCAAATTAAAGCCAGACTTCGGCGCTAAGCCAAGAGACACTGCGACTTCTCAAAATATGCAGCTAAAAATCACTAGCACTATCTAATTTTTGCAACTACAATTCAGTAATTAAGCATAGATTTCATTCATAGATTGAGCAGTCGTTCTCACCGGGAAGCGAGACAGCCTTGGACCGCCGCCCGCCTCGCTCCCACTGGTGTGTATTAATGGCGTGACCGAGCGGCCGCACTCCCCATCCTCGCCACACACACAATCCTCTCTTTCCGCCCGCATCCTCGACGCCGCTCCCAGTCCTCAAAGCTATCAGTGTATGAGGATGCCGCCGAAGCGCCCCATCGGAGGGAGAGGCGATGCCGGGGCTGCCGAAGCACCGGAGCACGGCGTGAATATGGAGACAGAGGTTTTCGTTACTGCCGACGCGGTGGAGAATGATGCTGCCAACAAGCGGAGGCAGGTCGAGAAAGAACCGCAAGCAACTCCAGCAGACCTAGACTTCATCAACAACCTCCCCGATGATATGTTGAGAGTCATCCTATCCCTCCTCCCAATCAAATATCGGGCGAGGACAACCGCCCTTTCCCGGCGGTGGCGCCCCCTATGGCTCCTCACCCCTGTCAACCTCCTCGACGCCAACGAGCTCTACCATGGCTATTGCAAAAGCTTGGATGCGTTATCCCAGATCCTCGGCAGTCACCATGGCCCAATGAAAGGCCTTATCACGGGCAAGTTCCATTCCAATGGCAAGGACCGAGCCAAGCTTGACGAGTGGTTCCGATCCCCCACCATAGTTCAGCTCGAGAAGCTTAGTTTTAATGATGGACATATGCGCTTGCTGCCAACGTCTGCGCTCCGCTTCGCGCCCACGCCGCGCCTCGCCAAGTTCATGAACTGCCACTCCCCCCTTAATGACTCGCCCACTCTTTTTCTACCATGACTGAAGCACCTCAAGCTCATCGCCGTCTGCATCCCAAAGATGACATGGAGCACCTGTTCCGCGGCTGTACTGCCCTCGAGTTCCTTCGTCTTCAGGCGATGAGTTGGTCGAGTATCATGCAAATCACCTCCAGGACTCTCCGGACTATTTATGTGTGTTGCTGGTGCTGCAACAAGAGATCACAAAAGGTGGACCACAATATGGTCATTGAGGAAACACCTTCACTTGAGAGATTACTTGTAGTTGATCAACAGGGTCCAACAAGAATCAATGTCATTTCTGCACCAAAATTGACAGCGGAGGGCTACTCGTCTGTCAAATACTACTACTTTCAGGTACAACGGTCGCCTTATACCTCTCCTTCTTGATATGTGATGACCCACAAGTATAGGGGTTCTATCTAGTCCTTTCGATAAGTAAGAGTGTCAAACCCAACGAGGAGTAGAAGGAAATGATAGGCAGTTTTCAGTAAGGCATTCTCTGCAAGCACTGAAATTATCGGTAACAGATAGTTTTGTGATAAGGTAATTGGTAACGAGTAATAAGTAATAAAAGTAAACAAGGTGCAGCAAGGTGGCCCAATCCTTTTTGTAGCAAAGTACAAGCCTGGACAAACTCTTATATGAAGGAAAGTGCTCCCGAGGACACATGGGAATTATCGTCAAGCTAGTTTTCATCATGCTCATATGATTCGCGTTCGTTACTTTGATAATTTGATATGTGGGTGGACTGGTGCTTGGGTACTGCCCTTCCTTGGACAAGAATCCCATTTATGATTAACCCCTCTTGCAAGCATCCGCAACTACAAAAGAAGTATTAAGGTAAACCTAACCATAGCATGAAACATGTGGATCCAAATCAGCCCCTTACGAAGCAACGCATAAACTAGGGTTTAAGCTTCTGTCACTCTAGCAACCCATCATCTACTTATTAATGCCTTCCTCTAGGCCCAAATGATGGTGAAGTGTCATGTAGTCGACGTTCACATAACACCACTAGAGGAAAGACAACATACATCTCATCAAAATATCGAACGAATACCAAATTCACATGACTACTTATAACAAGACTTCTCCCATGTCCTCAGGAACAAACGTAACTACTCACAAATCATATTCATGTTCATAATCAGAGGGTTATTAATATGCATAAAGGATCTGAGCATATGATCTTCCACCAAATAAACCAACTAGCATCAACTACAAGGAGTAATCAACACTACTAGCAACCCACATGTACCAATCTGAGGTTTTGAGACAAAGATCGGATACAAGAGATGAACTAGGGTTTGAGATGAGATGGTGCTGGTGAAGATGTTGATGGAGATTGACCCCCTCCCGATTAGAGGATTGATGGTGATGACGATGGTGACGATTTCCCCCTCCCGGAGGGATGTTTCCCCGGCAGAACAGCTCCGCCGGAGCCCTAGATTGGTTCCGCCTCGTGGCGGCGGTGCTTCGTCCCGAAAGCTTCCTTCTTATTTTTTCTTGGACGAAAGACTTCATATAGCAGAAGATGGGCATCGGAGGCCTGCCAGGGGGCCCACGAGACAGGGTGCGCCCCCACCCTCGTGGCTAGGGTGTGGGCCCCCTCTGGTTGATTCTTTCGCCAGTATTTTTATTAATTCCAAAAAGAGCCTTCGTGAAGTTTCAAGACTTTTGGAGTTGTGCAAAATAGGTCTCTAATATTTGCTCCTTTTCCAGCCCAGAATTCCAGCTGCCGGCATTCTCCCTCTTCATGTAAACCTTGTAAAATAAGAGAGAAAAGGCATAAGTATTGTGACATAATGTGTAATAACAGCCCATAATGCAATAAATATCGATATAAAAGCATGATGCAAAATAGACGTATCAACTCCCCCAAGCTTAGACCTCGCTTGTCCTCAAGCGGAAGCCGATAACGAAAAATATGTCCACATGTTTAGAGACAGAGGTGTCAATAAAATAAAATACGGACATGAGGGCATCATGATTGTATAAAGCTTATTTTCTCCACACTAATAAATCATACATATTTAGAAAGCAATTTTTATTGCATGCAACAATGACAACTTACTTGAAGGATCTTACTCAATCCATAGGTAGGTATGGTGGACTCTCATGGCAAAATTGGGTTTAAGGATATTCAGAAGCACAAGTAGTATCTCTACTTGGTGCAAAGAATTTGGCTAGCATGAGGGGGAAAGGCAAGCTCAACATGTTGGACGATCCATGACAATATACTTTATTTCAGATATAAGAAAACATAACCCATTACGTTGTCTTCCTTGTCCAATATCAACTCTTTAGCATGTCATATTTTAATGAGTGCTCACAATCATAAAAGATGTCCAAGATAGTATATTTATATGTGAGAACCTCTCTTTCTTTATTAATTCGTATTAATTACAACGATGACCAAAACTATGTTTTTCAACTCTCAACAACTTTTATTCATCAAACTCTTTATATGTGAAGTCATTACTCTCCATAAGATCAATATGATCTCTTTATTTCGTTTTATTTTATTCTTTTATTCCCTCAAGATCATAGCAAGATAATCAAGCCCTTGACTCAAAACTAATCTTTATTATATATAGCTCACAGACTCGATTACATAGAAGGATCATAAAGCAAAACTCAAAACTAGATCATACTAAAAACTTTATTCTACTAGAGCAAGATATTACCAAAAGGATCGAACTAAGAAAACGGTAAAGATAGGAGTGTGATGGTGATACGATACCGGGGCACCTCCCCCAAGCTTGGCAGTTGCCAAGGGGAGTGCCCATATCCATGTGATTATATCTCTTTCTTCGGAGGTGGTGATGTGATATTCTTGGCGATGATGCCCCTCAGGATACGATTCTCTTCCTCGAGCTTATTGACTTGCTGCTTCAGGTCCATTATTTCCTTACGGATCTTGCCCATGATGGCAAAAGCTCCTTTCACGCAAGGATGTTGCATAGCTGTGGGAGAACAAGTAACACTCTTTTTCATATTTTCATAAGAAAGAAATCTAACATTGGAAGGGATGACCGAGTTTGGAAGAGCCGAGCTCTGTAGTTCCCCCATCGTGAATCCGGCTCGGAAGCGAGAAGTAACTTCTTGATCCTCCTCCATGGCATCTATCCTTTTCAAGTCGGCCTCCATCTCTTCCTCCGTTGATGCCCCAAAGTGGTCAGCATCACTGTTTGCTCCTCGTCCCGGTGTCGGATGAGACACCCGACTCTCCCCGACTGACTCTTGAGAAGACATCTTGCTCCAAATATGCTACAGAAACAGCTCAAAACAAAAACAGAGGAAATTTGCGTGATACGGTGGTCAAAACCTTCGGGAGATTATATAATGAATTTTTACCGACCAAAAGACGTATCGTGCAAGAAAACGGAGTCCGGAGAGCACACGAGGTGCCCACGAGGCAGGGGGCGCGCCCAGGGGGGTAGGGCGCGCCCTCCACCCTCGTGGACGCCTCGTGTCCTTCCCGAACTGCTGCTTATTTTCCTATTTTCTTAAATATTCCAAAACAGAGAAAAATTACCATTAGAACTGTTTTGGAGTCGGTCTACTTACCGTACCTCATACCTATTCCTTTTCGGCGTCTGAAACGTTCTGGAAAGTGTCCCTTATGTATTCCTCCGGGGTTACGGTTTCAATAACATTAGTTTCAACATTTATGGGATTACCTGAGATATAATGTTTGATTTTTTGACCGTTCACCACCTTCGGATTTGTGCCTTCGAAGTTGTTGATTTTTATGGCACCGGAACGATAGACCTCCTCGATAACGTAAGGCCCTTCCCATTTAGAGAGAAGTTTTCCTGCAAAAAATTTTAAACGAGAGTTGAATAGAAACACATAATCACCTACATTAAACTCACGCCTTTGTATCCTTTTGTCATGCCATCTTTTAACTTTTTCTTTAAACAGTTTGGCATTCTCATAAGCTTGGGTTCTCCATTCATCAAGTGAGCTAATGTCAAATAGCCTCTTCTCACCGGCAAGTTTGAAATCATAATTGAGCTCTTTAATGGCCCAATATGCCTTATGTTCTAGTTCGAGAGGTAAGTGACATGCTTTTCCATAAACCATTTTATACGGAGACATACTCATAGGATTTTTATATGCAGTTCTATAGGCCCACAATGCATCATCAAGTTTCTTGGACCAATTCTTTCTAGATCTATTAACAGTCTTTTGCAAAATTAATTTGAGCTCTCTATTACTAAGTTCTACTTTACCACTAGACTGCGGGTGATATGGAGATGGAATTCTATGATTAACATCATACTTAGCAAGCATTTTACGAAAAGCACCATGAATAAAATGCGAACCACCATCAGCCATTAAATATCTAGGGACTCCAAACCTTGGAAAAATAACTTCTTTAAGCATCTTAATAGAGGTGTTATGATCAGCACTACTAGTTGGAATAGCTTCTACCCACTTAGTAACGTAATCAAGAGCAACTAAAATATGTGTATACCCATTAGAGGAAGGAAACGGTCCCATATAATCAAAGCCCCAAATATCAAATGGTTCAATAACAAGTGAATAATTCATAGGCATTTCTTGACGTCTACTAATATTACCAATTCTTTGACATTCATCACAAGACAAGACAAGACAAACTTACGGGCGTCTTTGAAAAGAGTAGGCCAATAAAAACCGGATTGCAATACCTTATGTGCAGTTCTATCTCCAGCGTGGTGTCCTCCATAAGCCTTGGAATGACACTTGCGTAGGATCTTTTCCTGTTCATGCTCAGGTACACAACGTCTAATAACACCATCTACTCCTTTATAAAGGTGTGGGTCATCCCAGAAGTAATGTCTTAAATCATAGAAAAACTTTTTCTTTTGCTCGTATGTGAAAGTAGGTGGTACAAATTTAGCAACAATATAATTAGCATAATAAGCATACCATGGAGCAGTACGAGAAGCATTTATGACAGCTAATTGTTCATCAGGAAAGCTATCATCAATAGGTAGTGGGTCATCAAGAACATTCTCTAACCTAGACAAGTTGTCTGCAACGGGGTTCTCAGCTCCCTTTCTATCAATAATATGCAAATCAAATTCTTGTAGCAAGAGAACCCATCTAATAAGTCTAGGTTTAACATATAAGATATTTAATAGCAGCATGATCAGTGTGAACTCTTACTTTAGAATCAACAATATAAGGTCTGAACTTATCACAAGCAAATACAACTGCTAAAAATTCTTTTTTGGTAGTAGCATAATTTCTCTGGGCACTGTCTAGAGTTTTACTAGCATATTGAATAGCATTTAATTTCTTATCAACTCTTTGTCCTAGAACATCACCTACAGCATAATCACTAGCATCACACATAATTTCAAAGGGTAAATTCCAATCAGGAGGCTAAACAATAGGTGCAGAAATCAAGGCTTTCTTAAGTATTTCAAATGCTTCTACACAATCATCATCAAAGACAAAAGGAATATCTTTTTGTAAGAGATTAGTCAGAGGCCTAGAAATTTTTGAGAAGTCTTTAATGAACCTCCTATAAAAACCGACATGACCAAGGAAACTTCTTATACCTTTAATGTCCTTAAGACATGGCATCTTTTCGATAGCATCAACTATAGCTTTATCAACTTCGATACCTCTTTCAGAAATTTTATGCCCCAAGACAATACCTTCATTAACCATAAAGTGGCACTTATCCCAATTCAAGACAAGATTAGTTTCTTCACATCTCTGCAAAACTCGATCAAGGTTGCTCAAGCAATCATCAAAAGGAGTTCTGTATTCGGAGAAATAATCCATGAAGACCTCAACAATCTTTTCACAAAAGTCAGAGAATATAGCCATCATGCATCTTTGAAAGGTAGCAGGTGCATTACATAAACCAAAAGGCATACGTCTATAAGCAAAGGTACCGAAAGGGCAAGTAAAAGTGGTCTTTTCTTGATCCTCTTTTGACCCAGGTATTTGAGAAAAACCAGAATAACCATCTAGAAAGCAAAACCGTGTATGTTTGGATAATATTTCTAGCATTTGATCAATAAAAGGTAAAGGGTAATGATCCTTTTTAGTAGCTTTGTTTAATTTGCGGAAATCAATTACCATTCTATAACCTGTAACAATTCTTTGTGGGATCAATTCATCTTTATCATTAGGAACAACAGTAATACCTCCCTTCTTAGGGACACAATGGACATGACTTACCCATTGACTATCAGCAACATGATAAATTATACCTGCTTCCAAAACCTTTAATATTTCTTTTCTTACCACTTCTTTCATCTTAGGATTTAACCGTCGTTGGTGATCAACAATCGGTTTAGCGTCTTTCTCCAATTTTATTTTGTGCTGGCATAGAGTGGGACTAATGGCCTTAAGATCATCAAGAGTATATCCAATAGCAGCACGGTGCTTCTTCAGAGTTTTCAATAATTTCTCTTCTTCTTGCTCTGAAAGGTTAGCACTAATAATAACAGGATATATCTTCTTTTCATTAAGATAAGCATATTTAAGAGTATCAGGTAATGGTTTAAGCTCAGACACGGGATCACCCTTGGGTGGAGGAGGATCCCCTAAAATTTCAATAGGCAAGTTGTGTTTCAGAATAGGTCCCTATTTAAAGAATACTTCATATGTTTCCCTTCTTTAATTCATAAACATATCATTTTCATGGTCTAGCAAATATTGTTCTAAAGGATTGTTAGGTGGCACGGCAATAGAAGCAAGACCAATAATTTCATCTTTACTAGGCAATTCTTTATCATGGGGTTGTCTATGAAATTTAGCAAAATTAAAATCATGAGACATATCCCCTAATCCAATAGTAACAACATCCTTTTTGCAGTCTATCCTAGCATTAACAGTATTCAAAAAGGGTCTACCGAAAATAATGGGACAAAAGTTATCTTGTGGGGAAGCAAGAACAAGAAAATCAGTAGGATATTTAATTTTCCCACAGAAGACTTCAACATCTCTAACAATCCCAACCGGTGAGATAGTATCTCTATTGGCAAGCTTAATAGTAACATCAATATCTTCTATCTCAGCAGGTGCAATATCATGCATAATTTCTTCGTATAAAGAATAAGGTATTGCACTGACACTAGCACCCATATCACATAAACCATGATAGCAATGATCTCCTATTTTAACAGAAATAACAGGCATGCCAACAACAGGTCTATGTTTACCCTTAGTATCAGGTCTAGCAATTCTAGTAGCTTCATCACAGAAGTAAACAACATGCCCATCAATATTATCAGCCAAGAGATCTTTAACCATAGCAATACTAGGTTCAACTATAATTTGCTCAGGGGGTGTAGGTGTTCTAGTATTACCCTTACGAACCACAGTTGAAGCTTTAGCATGATCTTTTATTCTAACAGGGAAAGGTGGTTTCTCAATATAAGCAGTAGGAACAACATGATCAACATTATAAGTGATAGTCTTTTCTTCAACTTTAATAGGTTCAGCTACTTTTACTTCAATGGGAGGATGATATTTAAACCACTTCTCCTAAGGGAGATCAAGATGAGTAGCAAATGATTCATAGAAAGAAGCTACTATCTCAGAGTCAAGTCCATATTTAGTGCTAAATTCACGGAAAACATCGATATCCATAAAAGATTTAACACAATCAAACTTAGGTGTTATACCTGACTCCTTACCTTCGTCGAGATCCCAATCTTCAGAGTTGCGTTTAATTCTTTCCAATAAATCCCATCTGAATTCAATAGTCTTCATCATAAAAGAGCCAGTACAAGAAGTATCGAGCATGGAGCGATTATTGAGAGAAAGCCCAGCATAAATTTTTTGAATAATAATTTCTCTTGAGAGCTCATGATTGGGGCATGAATATAACATTGACTTAAGCCTCCCCCAAGCTTGATCGATGCTTTCTCCTTCGCGAGGCCAAAAGTTATATATATAATTACGATCACGATGAAAAAGATGCATAGGATAAAACTTCTGATGAAATTCTAATTTCAATCGGTTGTAATTCCATGATCCCATATCATCACATAGCCTAAACCATGTCAATGCCTTTCGCTTCAAAGATAAAGGGAAGACCTTCTTCTTGATAACATCCTCAGGCATACCTGCAAGCTTAAATAATCCACAAACTTCATCCACATAGATTAGGTGCAAATCGGGATGCAATGTTCCATCTCCTGTAAAAGGATTAGCTAGCAATTTCTCTACCATACACGAAGGAATTTCAAAGTAAACATTTTCAGTAGGTTCAGTAGGTTGAGGAGCAACTCTTTGTTCTACTGGTTGGGGTGAAGATACTTCGAACAAGCCCCTCAAAGGATTACTTTCCATAGTAGCAAGTGACAGTAAATTTCAGCACACTATATAAATTTTTCCTTACCAAATTACACTTACCAAAGGTGCTTCACTCCCCGGCAACGGCGCCAGAAAAGAGTCTTGATGACCCACAAGTATAGGGGATCTATCGTAGTCCTTTTGATAAGTAAGAGTGTCGAACCCAACGAGGAGCAGAAGGAAATGATAGGCAGTTTTCAGTAAGGTATTCTCTGCAAGCACTGAAATTATCGGTAACAGATAGTTTTGTGATAAGGTAATTGGTAACAAGTAACAAGTAATAAAAGTAAACAAGGTGCAGAAAGGTGGCCCAATCCTTTTTGTAGCAAAGGACAAGCCTGGACAAACTCTTATGAAGGAAAGCGCTCCCGAGGACACATGGGAATTATCGTCAAGCTAGTTTTCATCACGCTCATATGATTCGCGTTCGTTACTTTGATAATTTGATATGTGGGTGGACCGGTGCTTGGGTACTGCCCTTCCTTGGACAAGCATCCCACTTATGATTAACCCCTCTTGCAAGCATCCGCAACTACAAAAGAAGTATTAAGGTAAACCTAACCACAGCATGAAACATGTGGATCCAAATCAGCCCCTTACGAAGCAACGCATAAAATAGGGTTTAAGCTTCTGTCACTCTAGCAACCCATCATCTACTTATTACTTCCGAATGCCTTCCTCTAGGCCCAAATGATGGTGAAGTGTCATGTAGTCGACGTTCACATAACACCACTAGAGGAAAGACAACATACATCTCTTCAAAATATCGAACGAATACCAAATTCACATGACTACTTATAACAAGACTTCTCCCATGTCCTCAGGAACAAACGTAACTACTCACAAATCATATTCATGTTCATAATCAGAGGGGTATTAATATGCATAAAGGATCTGAACATATGATCTTCCACCAAACAAACCAACTAGCATCAACTACAAGGAGTAATCAACACTACTAGCAACCCACAGGTACCAATCTGAGGTTTTGAGACAAAGATCGGATACAAGAGATGAACTAGGGTTTGAGATGAGATGGTGCTGGTGAATATGTTGATGGAGATTGACCCCCTCCCGATGAGAGGATCGATGGTGATGACGATGGTGATGATTTCCCCCTCTCGGAGGGATGTTTCCCCGGCAGAACAGCTCCGCCGGAGCCCTAGATTGGTTCCGCCTCGTGGCGGCAGCGCTTCGTCCCAAAAGCTTCCGTCTTATTTTTTCTTGGACGAAAGACTTCATATAGCAGAAGATGGGCACTGGAGGCCTGCCAGGGGCCCACAAGACAAGGGGGCATGCCCAGGGGGGTAGGGCGCGCCCCCACCCTCGTGGCTAGGGTGTGGGCCCCTCTGGTTGATTCTTTCGCCAGTATTTTTTATTAATTCCAAAGAGTGCCTCCGTGAAGTTTCAGGACTTTTGGAGTTGTGCAGAATAGGTCTCTAATATTTTCTCCTTTTCTAGCCCAGAATTCCAGCTGCCGGCATTCTCCCTCTTCATGTAAACCTTGTAAAATAAGAGAGAAAAGGCATAAGTATTGTGACATAATGTAAATAACAGCCCATAATGCAATAAATATCGATATAAAAGCATGATGCAAAATGGACGTATCAATATCAACATTATTTCTAATTTTGAAGATGTATGTTCGTCTGTCATCCAGCAAAGCTTCACCTAGATTCTGGGCACAGTGAAGGTCTTGGCACTAGAATCTGTCGGCCCCAACCTGTACCAAGTTTTCAGTTGCCTGAGATGCTTTCCGTGTCTGAAGAAGCTGTATATTGAGGTGATGTTCCTTTCCTGTTAAATGTTAACCATAAGGGAGTTTAATTTTTTGCACCTTTTCCCAAGTTTACAATGACAATGTACTACGATTTCTGAAGGAATTTTGGAGGATTTCAGGACATACACCCCCACCCCATATTGGTTGCTTGATTCATATGGTTACAATCCATAATCATTTCTCCTTTGGATTCATATGTACTAGTTTTCTTAGAGAATCATCCAATCCAACCTCTTGTGAAGAAGGCTACATGTTTCTAGATTGTAATCGAATGCCCATGTTAATCATGTCAGATCGAAGATGGCACGTCGGTGCATTTTACAAATCCTGCAAACCAAATAGGAGTGTAGTAGTGTTCAAAACTGCATGTAGGCACTAACACGTTCTCTTCTTTTGCAGGTAATAATAGGCCCGGAGGTCGATACTGTTTATAACGACAATCACATCGAATGCCTGGATCTGCATCTCTCAAATATTACTTTGAACTCCTACCGAGGGACCTTACCGGAGATTACACTCGTCGGGTTCTTTCTTGCCAGAGCAAGGGTGTTGAGGGTACTGAGGTTGAACACGCATTTAATTAGGAAAGATGAATGGTATGTTGATCAGAGCCGGCAGGTACTGCAGAATGGAAGAAGCTCCAAAAAAAGCTAAACTTCGTATTGGAAGAGCATATGACAGAGTAATCGGAAGTCATTGTGTCAAACCCATACATGACTTGTCAGCGGCCGATCCCTTTGCAGAAATGATGAGGTTTGCAATGTTTGAATTTGGGCATTGTAATATTTGAATTTGAACCTTGCAATATTTATGGTATTTGTTATATTCAACCGTTTCTGTTCTCTTGTCTCAACACAAGCAGTTCATCCGAGTGAACCGCATGTCATATATCGCACACACCTTGATCTGGCTGACCGCTTCTTTTGTGTTGCCTAATCACAAACAATTCATCTGAGTATACTGTATGTTGTATATCGCACACACCTTCATCTGGTTGCCCGTTTCTTTTGTTCCTCCTCATCGCAAATAGTTAATTGAACTAAACCGTATGCCCTGCATCACACACGCAACTAAAATCTGAACCGTGTTTGATACATCCGTCATCACAAATATTTTGCACATTTTTTGACGGGGTTTTACACCACCATTTGCGATTATTGCATCGCACACAGTTTTGTTGAAGGGTCTCTGATCGTAGTGTCGCGTTAGCAGCATCCTGCAGTAGTGGTATCAACATCCCCAAGCTTAATTCCTGTTCGTCCTCGAGTAGGTAAATGATAAAAGAAATAATTTATGAAGCGTGAATGCTAGCAAGTGCACAAGTTTGATCAATGATAGTTCCAATCACTTTTTCTAGCATCATTATATATCATAACAGTAGCTCATAGCATAAAGCTTTTCATGATCAAGTAACAAGCTATTCACATGTTAAAGCATAGAGCATAAACTTTCTTGAAAACTAACAAACTATGTTCTCAGTCATCAAACAATTGCAATTCATCTTATTTTCAGAAAGGGTCTATGTAAGAGCTTTGATTTAGCAAATTCCACATACTCAACTATCCTTTAATCTTTCACAATTGCTAACACTCACGTGAAATTTATGGGTTCAAAGTTTTAATCAGACACAGAGAAAGATAGGGGCTTATAGTTTCACCTCCCAACCTTTTACCTCAAGGGTAATGTCAACAATAATACTTTATGAAAACCTACATCCGAGTGGATATATATATCCGGACCGCTCCAACACATCATGCTTGCCAAAGGAAAAAGTGTAAAAAGGAAAGGTGAAGATCACCATGACTCAATAGGGTAACGCAGCAGAAAACAAAAATTTTCCGACCTATGCACCAGCCCAGGACCACTATGGAGACTCCATACAAGGTTTGATCTTTTTCGTTACCGACTCGTAGTGCAGCGGGAAGTAGAGTCGATGACGATCGGCGGTGCAGATCCCCGCAGGTTGGATTTACAACCTCCCAACCACGAGGATGTATACCCTCATCTGCTCCTCAGACAGCCCTCCGGGAGGCGGTCGAAAAACCCCCCGGACGGTGTCGTGGACAGCCCTTCGGGAGGACCTTCGAAATTCGAACGGTCACTCGGACAGCCCTTCGGGAGGACCTTCGAAACTCGGACGGTCACACGGACAGCCCTTCGGGAGGCACTCATGACCTAAGACCGAAACTACGATCTCTCTATAGAGTTGCACACATACGGTGTCATCTATCCGGCAGGGCTTCGCCGTCCAGAACTAGTTCCCACTAGAACCCAAACAGCCTTTCGGCTCTACAAAACTATTTCGCTGGGAGGGAGAGAGAAGACAGATCATGCATGGCACTTGTACGTGAGAAGGGATGAGTGTGGAGGGCTGCCCCTCCACCTCTATTTATAGGAAATCCCAAGGGGTAGGGTAGTTTAACACAAAAACCCAAAATGTACATGAGTGAAGTCCTTCCTCAAGGGCATAAGAGTGAAACCAAGGAACAAGAGGGGCACCAAGGTGGAGCCCCAAGTGTGGCTAGCCACACCCCTTGGGGGGCCCCCATGAGGGCCTCCCAATCCATCCATGTCATCCCTAGATCTTTTGAGTAAAGCCCCAAAAGGTGGCTTTCCATAAAATATCCCAAAAAGCACTTTCACTATTCATGACGACATTTTTCAGCGTCCGTTCGAACTGAAAATATTTGTGTGGGCTTAGAACATTTCTAGTACCTACCAAAATTATTTTCAACGCGTTCCGAAACAATTCCGGTTTAGTGATTTTCATCTGCGAAAAGCATGTGAAGTGGTTCCGGCAGCTCCGGAGCATATCCGGTTATTATCCCGGAAAATTCCAGAAAGCTTCCAGAATGATTTTGGCACCCTCCAAGAATTATCAGGCATGTGCCAAAACCAATTTGACTTTATGGTATCCCCTGAAACAACTTTTTAGTTTCATCGAAACTCATCCGATGACCTCTTTCTGCGGAACCTTTTCCGCTGTCCGAAACTTTTCTGGTGTCCGAAACTTTTTCGGTGACTTTCTCTAAGAGTCCTTGTCTAGTATTCAGCAGATAGATGATCCTTAAGCGTGTGACCCTATAGGTTCGGTGAAGTATAGACATGACTGGAACACTTTCCGATCAATGATCAACATCGGAGCCGTGGACAACCATATTGACCCCTATACCCACACGAATAAATATTCGAGTGAACCTCCAGTTGCCGTGTGCTATTCCTGTTGCTTTGCGATATGTTACAAATACCTGAGGTGAGACATGTTGGCATTCCCGTGGATCAACAACTTGTCCACTATGCTAGTTACCTCGTTACTGGTATTGTTCTCTTTTCTCGTTATCGTGTTCCGGCATCCCCGTGATCAAATCACAAAGTGACTGGCCAGACGATGATGGATACCGTAACACCGAGAGGGCCCAGAGTCTCTCCATCGTCGGAGGAGAAAATCCCAATCTTGAGCTATCAAGTTACTTGACACACTTTTCCATTAACCCGTAAGCCGCCGTAATAGCCACCCCTTTACGGATGACGTTTAACAAACCCCAAAGTTCATGAAGCAAGCATGAAGAAACCCGATACTCTCATGGTCTAAGGAATCATGCAAACGTTAACCATCTCTGTGTTATGTACCATTAACTTGTGATGAATGAATCTCATAGCATAACATCAATCCGGGTCGATTCAACACAAATGTTCTCTTAACATTTTGCCCTCAAAGTTGCTGGCATAGACATGCCCATGATCAGGAAAACAGAACCATCATGCAACACTTGAGCTAGTCTTAGAGGCCAGACTAGGAATACTTCTTATCGTTTATTATTCCACACGTGCATATGAGTCTTCCTCCGAGCCTCGTGGATATTGCAGACTCGAGAATCATTGCAGTTATAGCATGGAACATAAACATAATATGAACTCGGAGATAAATAATATCATTTATTATTGCCTCTAGGGCATATCTCCTACAGACTGCCACTTGCACTAGAGTCAATAATCTAGTTAATGCTAATGCACTTTACACCTATGGCATACTGGTGTAAAAAATGCTTTGCATGTGGTATAGCCTGATGTCCATCGGATCTGACAACTGCAGCTCCATGTGTATCTCTGCATATCCTCACATTTTCATGCTTTCACAAAATTCATATTTTGTGTGGACTTGCCTTTGTATATATGTGAATCATTGGTTGAAACCTGATTCCCCAGACTGAGTTATGGAGCAACTATCTGCAATAGTGTCCCATTGACCAAAGCCTTCTTGGAACCATACTAAGTTCATGAATGAACTATATGATTCAACATCTTTGTCTTTGTCGCTTCTAAAGGGGCAACATACTTCGCCTCTGTTATAGAATTCGCCACAGTAACTTGTTTGGAACAATTTCCAACTAACGTGCCACCATATTGTGTATTACACAAAACCGTAAATCGAAAATTGCATGGAGAAAAGATGAAGACTATATCGATGTAACATTTTACAACGAACTCTTCATGATCTCCGCTTGCGAGAAAACATATCATCAGTACTTACTCTAGTACTCAATGACATCTTTCACTGTTGTCCCATGATCAGTACTTTGATCACATTAGTATCCATATTCACAACACCTTGGGAGTATCAGACGTATCTGGTTGTTTTACATACCATGGAATACATGATTAATCCAAACACAAAAGTGTGTGGAATCTGCATCATGTATTTTTCTCATCAGTGTTTTGGGACACCGAGTCTTGCAAAAAACTCTTCCATGTGACTCCGGCAAGAATCACTCCCTGGCGGTTTTAAATGCTAAATGGTTTTAGCACCTTGTCAATATGTATTCATTGCTTAGCCCTATTAGGTAAATCTATCTCCATGGATCATTATGCCTAATATTGATGCTATTTATCCTAAGCACTTCATCAAAAAACTATTTTCAAATGAAGTCCTAATTCGTGTGAAGAAATTTATTTCCAATTAACAATGTGTCAAGCACACAAGGTTTTTAGAAATATTATTACGCTCCCACTTACTTTCTTGAATTACAAGCATCTTCGTTACCCATTGATGAAGTCAAACCCCTTTGACCATTTCATCAAAGCACGAAGATTCCAACTCCATTTTGCTCTCTTTTGTCCATCGCTGGAACTCTGAAGTTTGCACCCTTACTAGCATCCTCTGGATAGACAAAATGCCTTGGACTGTAACACATGCATGTCCTTGGTTTCATTTCCATCAGATGGAAATCCTATTGTCATCCATGTTTCATATCTCATGATTGAAATATGTATTAATTGCTAGTTCAACCCGAACTGACTTTAAGCATCGCTACGATGAAAACAACCTCATCGTAGTCAACTCTTGAACTTGTTATTTCAACAAGTCGAGCTTTATGGATAAAACATTTTTATCCGTATCAGTTTTAAGTTCCATAAATATTTGTTAGACTCTAAGTCTTCCGAAAGGTGTATCAAGGTTTTAATCTTGAATCACTTATATGGAAACTATCTTGGGTTGTATTGGCATCTAGCCAATTCCGGAGTCAGGGCCCATCAACGCTTCCTTGTGTATCGTAGGTATAATGTTGTCTAACAAAAATATCTCGTTTGCGCACCTGAGAGGTTTGCACGAGCCTTGCCTACGTGGTTCAGCTACAAGTTCGACCGAAGTTCATACATTTTATTGTAGAGACTTCCGTATCAGTCGCAGTAGGAAGCTCTGGAATTACTTCCAAGGTCTCTTTCCTTTGATCTAATGACGAAGATACTGTTTATCTCGTCGAGTTGCACTATTCTCCCACTCACCTTTTTGAAAGAACCATTCTCTTTAAAAGCACACCGTTTCGCGGCAAAACTATTTGCCTCGGTATAGTGAGGGGGGGAATACCCAACATTTTGGTATAACCTACAAAGTAGCACTTGTCTGATTTGGAATAGGTTTGTAACCTTTTACGCAAGCCCCATATTCCAAATGTTAAGAAAAGATATAACATGGTTGGGCGTACCATACCATGGCTTCATTTCAATAGACCCGATGTAGCTCTTTTCAGTGTAAAAGCCGCAGTCTCTAAACACTACTGGAATCAGCTAATTTGCCATCTGCCAGCTCTTTGCCGTCAGCTAGCTGACGGCAAAGAAGCTCTTTGCCATCAGCTACCCAAAAGCAGACGGCAAAGAAAGGGCAGACGACAAAGAAGCTCTTTGCCATCTGCCAGCTCTTTGCCGTCCGCCAGCAGACGGCAAAGAATCTTTGCCGTCCGCTGGCGGACGGCAAAGAGTGAGGTGGCCCCCACTCCCCGCCCGTTTGGGAAAGACTTAACGGGCCACCTCTTTGCCGTCCGCTAGCAGACGGCAAAGAGGCAAAAAAGCGGACGGCAAAGAGGGGCGGACGGCAAAGAGCTCACTACCTAACGGCCCGTACCCCCCGCCCGTTACTCACTTCTTCTCTCCCTCGCCGTTTCTCTCCTCCCACCCCGCCGCCGCCGCCGCCCCGGCTCGCCGCCGCCCCGGGGCCCCGTCGCCCCCCGCCTCGACCCCCGCCGCCCCGGGGCCCCGTCGCCCCCCCCCCCGCCCCGGCCCCCCGCCGCCCCGCGCCCCACCGCCAGGGCCCGGCCCCCCGCCGCCCCAGGCCCGGCCCCCCGCTGCCCCAGGCCGCCTCCTCCACCACCCCGCCCCCCTCCTTCACCGGCCTCCTCCACCCTCCAGGTGAGCCCCCCTTTTTTCTGTTTTTTTTTCTGTTTTTTTTCTTTTTAGTTTTAGTTTTAGTTTAGATTTAGTTTTAGTTGTAGTTTTAGGTTTAGTTTTAGTTTTAGGTTTAGTTTGAGGAAAGAAGAAGAAGAAGAAAAAAGAGGAGAGGAGGAGAAGAAGAAGAGGAAAAAGGAAAGGAAGAAGAAGAAGAAGAGGAGGAGGAGAAGAAAAAAGAAGAAGAGGAAGAAGAAGAAGAAAAAAGAGGAGAGGAGGAGAAGAAGAAGAGGAAAAAGGAAAGGAAGAAGAAGAAGAGGAGGAGGAGAAGAAAAAAGAAGAAGAGGAAGAAAAGGAAGAATAGGAAGAAGAAGAAAAGGAAAAAAGAGGAAAAAACCCTGACCCGACACGGCACCCCGACCCCGACCCGGCACCCCGACACGACACCCCGACCCCTAGACCCCGACCCCGACACCCCGACCCCAACCCCGACCCCGACACCCCGACCCCGACCCGGCACCCCGACCCGACACCCCGACCCCGAGACGGCACCCCGACCCGACACCCCGACCCAGCACCCCGACCCGACATCCCGACCCCGAGACCCCGACCCCGAGCCTGACCCGACACCCCGACCCCGACACCGACACGGCACCCCGACCCCGACCCGGCACCCCGACCCGACACCCCGACCCCGAGACGGCACCCCGACCCGACACCCCGACCCCGAGACCCCGACCCCGAGCCTGACCCGACACCCCGACCCCGACACCGACACGGCACCCCGACCCCGACCCGGCACCCCGACCCGACACCCCGACCCCGAGACGGCACCCCGACCCGACACCCCGACCCCGAGACCGGATGCATGACAAGTTTCCTCTTTTTTTGGTGGCTTTTTGCCACTTTTAGAATTTTCTATAAATTTTTCGGTCAAAAATCCTAAAACACTGACCGGACGTGAAGCAACGTGCTCTTCGTTTCGAAATACGCTCACTTATTGGATTCCGTGTGGGAGTGGGCATACTGACTCACATGCAACTGTTCGAAAATGTCAAAAAATCGACCTCGTTCTCCGGACACCGTTCGGGTAGGAGCAAAGGCCCCGTTCGAAAATGAGTTTTTTTCGACATCCTTCAAATGAGCCCAATTTTTTTCTGTAATGTTGCATCATCATGACTAGGATGCATGACAAGTTTCGTGGCTTTTTGCCACTTTTAGAATTTTCTATAATTTTTTCGGTCAAAAATCCTAAAACACTGACCGGTCAAAAATTTATTTTCATTCTATTTTGCTAATATTATTTAGTTGTCCTCTTTTTTTCTTTTTTATTTTCTATCCTAATTTTCAAACTTTTTTTGCAAACATAATAGTATTAATTCGAAAATTCAATTTGCAAACAATAATTTAAAACCACGCAAACACACTCGATATTTCATCATAGTTTTCATAAATATTTTACATAATACTAGAAATTAAACTTGACTAAACTAAACAACATTAGGAAAATAATTAAACATTACTAAACGTTATTTCGAAAATAACCTAAACTAAACTACTCGTCCTCGACGCCGCCAAAGTCCATCTCGTCGTAGAGCCCGTCGCTGTCGTCGCCGTTGTCGCTGCTGCTATCGTCCAGGTCCACCACCGGCGCAGCCATCGAGTCGGCCACAGCGGCGTGGTAGCCGGGGAAGTCCGGCGGGTCCTCTGGGTGGACGGCGACCGGGGCGAGCTGCATGTACTCCTGCACGAGGGGTGGCGGCATCGGCGCGTTCTCCAACTCCCAGATCACCGTCAGGTAGCCCGGCATGTCCTCCGGGTCGCCGGCCTCCGCCGCCAGCCGCCTGTACTCGGCCAGCAACGCCGGCTCAGGTTCCGGCGCCAGCTCTGGCGGAGGGCGCAGCTGGACGACCCGGCGCCGTCCCGCGCGCGTGTGCGACGGTCGCCGCTGCCGAGGCGGTCAGCGCCGCGGTCACCGTCGAGGGGCCAGCGCGGCGCCGGGCGCGGGCCGATGTTCATGCGCGCGCCGCGGGTTTCGCGGGTGGACCGAGCCTCGCCGCGGAGGAACAGCGCGTTGCCGTACCCCGGCGGAGCGGGCACGGCGCCGGCGGCCGCTTGCACGCGGTACGGCGCGACGACCTCCTTGAAGGTGCGCCCGTCCCAGAGCTGATGCCGCCGCGCGCGGTTGTGTTTCGTCGGCGGGCGCGGGCCGGCGTACGCGTGGAGGCGGCGCAGGTGGTCGTCGGCGAGGCGGTCCGCCCAGCCGGGGTTGTTGGGGGCATACTAGGGGTCGGCGAGTTCCTCCACCAAGAGGCGCGCCCTGTACAGGCCGACGGCGCGGGCGAAGAGGTGGGTGCCGACCTCGGGCACCGGCGCCACCGGCACGCCGTCGACGCTCAGGCGCCACCTCGCCGGGAGGCGCACGTCGGGAGCGGCGGGGATGACGAAGTGGGCGAGCTCCTCCGCCTCCTCGAGGGTCAAGGTGGAGCGGGCCATCGCCGGCGAGAGGGAGAGGTAGGGCGCAAGAGGGGCGATGCCAGCGGCAGGGGGAGAAGGAGAGGGAAGGCGAGGGGCGGTGTGAGAGCCACGGCGGGGCGAGGCGCTTTTTATAGGCGTGGTGGGCGGGGTGGGTGCCGGTGATCAATGCCGGGCCAGCCGAGCGGTCAAGGGCGCAGAAGGCCAGGCGCGGCGTGCGAATCGGCGCCGGCGATTAATGCCGAGCTGTCAAGGGCACAGGAGGCCAGGCATCGGCGTGCGCGGGCGGTCCAGCGGTGGCGTGCGCAGGCGGGCGTCGGGCGGTGGCGTGTGAATCGGCGCCGCCCGCGGACCGCCGCCGCCGACGGGACGTCTCACTGCGCCGACGCCGACGTGATGTGTAGATGACATCATACGGCGGACGGCAAAGACCATAGAAATTTTGTCGTCAGCGGCGGACGGCAAAGGCCTGCCGTTATCCACTTAACGGACTGACAGCGCAATTATTGCCGTCCGCTCTCTTTGCCGTCCGCCGCTGTAGGCAAAGGACTCTTTGCCGTCCGCCATCAGGAAGCAGACGGCAAAGGACCTGTTTACCATAGCCTACTTTGCCGGAGCCTTTTGCCGTCCGTGGCTTACGACAAAGGCCTTTGCCGTCCGCCGTTCGAGCCTTTGCCGTCCGCCGTTCGAGCCTTTGCCGTCCGCCGTGGCAGACGGCAAAATAGTTGTTTCCTGTAGTGAAAGCATCACTTTTAAAAAGGATAATGGCAAATTTATTTATGTCATCTTTGACCTTACCATGTCATAAATGGTTAGATTACATCTCCACGGACTTTTCACTTGCAGTGGTGTTCCGGGAGGTGCAAGTTATGAAACCCCTTTCACAACTCATCAGACATTCGCTAAACATGTAACTCAAATATTCCTTTGTGCAATCAAATTGCAGAAACATAATTTTCTTGTTACAATAACGTCTACTTCATTTTTGAAAACCTTTCGAATGATTTCAAAAGATCCAGACTTATGTCTCATCAAGCAAATATCCATATATCTACTTGAGCCATTTCTGAAGATATATAAATCCACTACTTGCAACGATATTTATTGAACTACACACATCAAAATGTATGATCACCAATAAGTTTGTCGCTCGTTCCTTATGGCCTGTGAACGGTATTTCAGTCACTTCACTTTTCAGAGAAAAGTTGCAAGTGTCAGATGATTCAAAATCAAACGACTTCAAAATCCATCACAATGGAATTTTTCCATGCGGGGTTCTCCAATGTGACCAAATACGGTGCCACACATGTGTGGTATTCTCATAGTCTTGCGACATTTAGCGTCAGTGTTATGGATGTATTATATTACCATCAATATTCATAACATACATCCATCTTGGATGGAAGCATGGCCCTTCATGTTATTCATAATACTTAACAACAATTGTTGTTTTTATGAAAAACTCTTTTGCAACAAGCAATGTGCAATGGGCTAGAGTGTATGAAACTCTAAAATGAATTATGAAAGTAAACCTAGAGGTATTGCATTATTATCAATATTCATAACATACATCTCATTCATAATGAAAGTATGGCCCTTGTGTTATTCATAACATCGAACATAAAAAGTTCACTTATGAACAACCTTCTTGCAAGATACCTTATGCAATGGGATAGAGTTTGTAAAACTCTAAATGAATTATGAAAATAAATACAGACAGCAATACACCGATGGAAGTTATAGTAACATTTACTATGTTCCCTGTGTATACCTTAACCTCATTTCTGGCTAGCCTTTTAGGCCATAGTAGCTCTTACATTGATTCGTAACAGAATGCAATCGAGTGGGTATCTTTGTGATTAACTCACAATACCCAAGAATTAGTGATTAACATGTTTAACCATAATTCCCAAGAACTATATCTTTGACCAGCCTACTATACATCAAAAACTTGTATGACATTCATACATGAGCTGGATATTCCAGTCATGTTTCTTTCTGCCTTTATACTTCTAACAGTTTAACATTTAGTATTTCTCCTACTCGCAAAAGAAGCACCCAACTTAAGAGTGGCGTAAGCCCCGGACTTCCTAGGCGTGTAAGTCATACTAACACCCTTTGGACACTTTCTTTCTCTTTAAGTTGTTGTTTTATTCACCTTTCATTATATGACAGGCGTTCTTCTGGATCCCTCTCTTATCAGTATAATGCATAGTAAACACTTTACTAATAATTTGCAATCAAACATTGCTTTGGATATTTCATATCTTTCAGCCTTTGTTTGTATCTGAAAATTAATTTCCAGTTCCATGAATATCAGATAACTATCCCAAACTTTCGAAGTTCGAGTTTCATGGAAGCAAACATATTTCACTTGACCGTAACAGAATTCTAGCTTTTGGATCGAAGGACGAGAGTCACATGATCCATAGCATTAGCGGGGGGATACGGAAAGCATGCGATAGGACAAAGTCCTTCTCGGCACTTTTGAGGACAATCCTCATATTACGTTACCAATCGTAAAGTTTTAACCAGATATTTAACAGCTATTCAATTTTAATAGGGAAGGTGGAAACGCGAGCCATTATTCTACAACTATTTTGCATATAACACTTTGACAATGTTCATAATTAATTGCACTAAGAATTAAACATGTTAATTCAACAGTGCGCTCTCACTCAAATCAATATCTCTCAAAATTTATTGTGAGTGATACAAGACCCACATTTCAATGGTTCGCCATTGGTGTAACACCACTAATGACGAAAAATCTCAACCGGTAGGCCAACTTGCCAACCACATCTCTATGTGACTCTTGTTCATCTTTCGATGCGTGTGTTCCGAGCTCATGACGGTCATGCCTGAACGTCAAGACAACCAAGTGATCTCGCTGCGAGGTCTCAACTCACCCGCCTCACACTTCGCCAATCGTTCATACCCATGTGACACGGCGCACCCCGAAAAGATAGGTGCCGTGACGGTGCTACACATGGGAGAACACTAACTACTTGGTATTTTTGTGAGAGATCACCCTAATAAAAAGCGACTACCGCGCAATCAAGAAGGGTGCATCATAAGGGATAAACATCTCAGGCAATTCATAATAGCATGATATGGTATAGCCCTTTCTGACGGAGAAGTATTTCATTTCTTCGTCTTCGGCATTCGTGTTGGTGTTCACCTTCGCGAAGATTGCCACCACCTTGTCGATGCACCAGATAATATTGCTATCTCCATAGCGTATAAAGTTAATGCATTACTTAAGGTTGACACGCAGGTCATTAAAGTGCAATCATATGGCTCCAGCCATCATGCCGAATCATGACACGCAGGTCATGTTAATCAAATTACATCATCTAGTCATCTCATACATAATCGAATTAGAATGAACACTGCTATACCACAGCACATGCACATCCTGCAAAACCAAGTTAGACGCCTCTAATCGGTTTATGCAAAATTTATTTTACGTGGCTTCTAAGGTTTTGACTTAAACCGCAGCAACCAACGTTCATCATCAAGTATGATAGTTCATGTCGCTAGATTAACTTTGCAGGGTGTATGAAGCACGAGACAATAAAATCTCGAACCCCATACTAAACTTCGTCATACGCATGACCCCCGTGCAGATGATATCTGCATTGCCCTGTCGTCTGCGAATTTCATCTTTCTTTTGACTACGGCAGAACCCAAAGAACTGATAGCACTTCCATGATCAATCAGGATCACAGATTGACAGAACTTTGTCAAATTCCACCATGCTGTCTCGAGATTGGGCAATCGCAAATTCTAGGGGAGCAACAAGAACATCGGGTAAAAGATTTCACGGTGTCGCGGACAGCCCTTCGGGAGGACCTTCGAAACTCGAACGGTCACTCGGACAGCCCTTCGGGAGGACCTTCGAAACTCGGACGGTCACACGGACAGCCCTTCAGGAGGCACTCATGAACTAAGACCGAAACTACAATCTCTCTACAGAGTTGCACACATACGGTGTCATCTATCCGGCAGGGCTTTGCCGTCCGGAACTAGTTCCCACCGGAACCCAGACAACCTTTCGGCTCTACGAACCTATTTCGCTAGGAGGGAGAGAGAAGCCAGATCATGCATGGCACTTGTATGTGAGAAGGGATGAGTGTGGAGGGCTGCCCCTCCACCTCTATTTATAGGAAATCCCAAGGGGTAGGGTAGTTTAACACAAAAACCCAAAATGCACATGAATGCAATCCTTCCTCAAGGGCATAAGAGTGAAACCAAGGAACAAGAGGGGCTCCAAGGTGGAGCCCCAAGTGTGGCCGGCCACACCCCTTGGGGGGGCCCCATGAGGGCCTCCCAATCCATCCATGTCATCCCTAGATCTTTTGAGTAAAGCCCCAAAAGGTGGCTTTCCATAAAATATCCCAAAAAGCACTTTCACTATTCATGACGACATTTTTTAGCGTCCGTTCGAACTGAAAATATTTGTGTGGGCTTAGAACATTTCCAGTACCCACCAAAATTATTTTCAATGTGTTCGGAAACAATTCCGGTTTAGTGATTTTCATCTGCGAAAAGCATCTGAAGTGGTTCCGGCAGCTCCGGAGCATATCCGGTTATTATCCCGGAAAATTCCAGAAAGCTTCCAGAATGATTCTGGCACCCTCCAAGAATTATCAGGCATGTGCCGAAACCAATTTGACTTTATGGTATCCCCTGAAACAACTTTTCAGTTTCATCGAAACTCATCCGATGACCTCTTTCTGCGGAACCTTTTCCGCTGTCCGAATCTTTTCTGGTGTCCGAAACTTTTTCGGTGATTTTCTCTCAGACTCCTTGTCTAGTATTCAGCAGATAGATGACCCTTAAGCGTGTGACCCTATAGGTTCGGTGAAGTATAGACATGACTGGAACCCTTTCCGATCAATGATCAACATCGGAGCTGTGGACACCCATATTGACCCCTATACCCACACGAATAAATTTTCGAGTGAACCTCCAGTTGTCGTGTGCTATTCCTGTTGCTTCGCGATATGTTAGAAATACCCGAGGTGAGACATGTTGGCATTCCCATGGATCAACAACTTGTCCACTATGCTAGTTACCTCGTTACCGATATTCTTCTCTTTTCTCGTTATCGTATTCTGGCATCCCCGTGATCAAATCACAAAGTGTCTGGCCAGACGATGATGGATACTGTTACACCGAGAGGGCCCAGAGATATCTCTCCATCATCAGAGGAGCAAATCCCAATCTTGAGCTATCAAGTTACTTGACACACTTTTCCATGAACCCGTAAGCCGCCGTAATAGCCACCCCTTTACGGATGACGTTTAACAAACCCCAAAGTTCATGAAGCAAGCATGAAGAAACTCGATACTCTCATGGTCTAAGGAATCATGCAAACATTAACCATCTCTATGTTATGTACCATTAACTTGTGATGAATGAATCTCATAGCATAACATCAATCAGGGTCGATTCAACACAAATGTTCTCTTAACATTTTGCCCTTAAAGTTGCTGGCATAGACATGCCCATGATCAGGAAAACAGAACCATCATGCAACACTTGAGCTAGTCTTAGAGGCCAGACTAGGAATACTTCTTACCGTTTATTATTCCACACATGCATATGAGTCTTGCTCTGAGCCTCGTGGATATTGCAGACTCGAGAATCATTGCAGTTATAGCATGGAACATAAACATAATATGAACTCGGAGATAAATAATATCATTTATTATTGCCTCTAGGGCATATCTCCTACAAACTCTTGTATAAGGGTAGAAGATAAAAGTAAAAGATAGGCCCTTCGCAGAGGGAAGCAGAGGTTGTCATGCGCTTTTATGGTTGGATGCATAAAATCTTAATGCAAAAGATTGTCACTTTATATTGCCGCTTGTGATAAAGACCTTTATTATGCAGTCCGTCGCTTTTATTTCTTCCATATCACAAGTTCGTATAAAGCTTATTTTCTTCACACTAAGAGATCATACATATTTAGAGAGCAATTTTTATTGCTTGCATTGATGACAACTTACTTGAAGGTTCTTACTCAATCCATAGGTAGGTATGGTCTCATGGCAAAACTGGTTTAAGGGATGTTTGGAAGCACAAGTAGTATCTCTACTTGGTGCAAAGAATTTGGCTAGCATGAGCGGGAAAGGCAAGCTCAACATGTTGGAGGATCCATGACAATATAACTTCTATTCGGATATAAGAAATCATAACCCATTATGTTGTCTTCCTTGTCCAACATCAACTTTTTAGCATGTCATATTTTAATGAGTGCTCACAATTACAAAAGATGTCCAAGATAGTATATTTATATGTGAAATCACTCTTCCTTTAATATTCTTTCATGAATTGTTAAAGTGACCAATACTATGTTTGCTAACTTTCAATAAATTTACCACCTATACTTATTATATGTGAAGTCATTACTCCCCATGGTATAAGCATATGAAACATACATAAATTCAGATTTGGGATATTCAATTCATTCAACCATTTACTCATAGGATATAAGTGAAGCACGTGACTAAATGACACACTACTCCAAAAAGATATAAGTGAATAACAATGAATAGTTAAGTAATTAACTAGCCATGGGAGGAATCTCTCTCATTAAAGATTTCAGATCCAATGATTTTATTCAAATAGCAAGTAAAATGAAAATACGCTCCAAGCAAAACACATATCATGTGACGAATACAAATATAGCTCCGAGTAAGGTATACCGATGGTTGTGAAGACGAAAGAGGGGATGCCTTCCGGGGCATCACCAAGCTTAGGCGCTTGAGTCTTCCTTTAATATTACCTTGGGGTGCCTTGGGCATCCCCAAGCTTAGGTTCTTTCCACTCCTTATTCTCCTCGTATCGATATCTCACCCCAAAACTTGAAAACTTCAATCACACAAAACTTAACGGAACTTCGTGAGATGGGTTAGTATGATAAAGAGTAAATCATTCACTTTGGTACTGTAAAATACAAGATTCATGATTGTGCTCACACAATGCCTACTGTACCATATCATTTCTACAATCTATATTGAGAAATATATGCCATAGAAACTGGAAAACAAGCAAACTATGCATTGCAAACAGAATCTGTCAAAAACAGAACAGTCTGTAATGATTTGAATAACAACCATACTTATGTTACTCCAAAAATTATTAAAACATAGATAATTTGTATGTCAATCATCTGTAAAAACATCAGAACTTTTCAACGCTCCAGTAATTTTAAACAATTCTGTGACTGGGCGCAAAAGTTTCTTCTTTTGCACAGAATCAAGTCAACTATCATCCACACTACCCCAACGGCTTTACTTGGCACTTTATTGAAACAAAAGCTATAAAACATGATTACTACAGTAGCTTAATCATGTGAACAGACAAAAACAGTAAGGATAAATGTTGGGTCGCCTCCCAACAAGCACTTTTCTTTAATGCCTTTCTAGCTAGGCATGATGGTTTCAATGATGCTCACATAAAAGTAAAGAATTGAAACGCCAAGAGAGCATCATGAAACATATGTGGACCCACTTCCTATGCATAGGGATTTTATGAGCAAACCATTTATGGGAGCAAGAATCAACTAGCATAGGAAGGCAAAACAAGCATAACTTCGAGATTTTCAATACATAGAGAGGAAACTTGATACTATTGCAATTCCTACAAGCATATATTCCTCCCTCATAATAATTTTCAATAGCATCATGAATGTATTCAACAATATAACTATCACACAAACCATTCTTTTCATGATTCATAAGCATAGAAATTTTATTACTCCCCACATAAGAAAATTTATTCTCATGAATAGTAGTGGGAGCAAACAAAAATAACTATCATGTGAGACATAATACAATTGAGAATTAAAATCATGCTGACAAGTTTCATGGTTATCATTATTCTTTATAGCATACATGTCATCATAATAATCATCATAGATACAATTTTGTTCTCATAATCAATTGGAACCTCTACCGAAATAGTGGATTCATCACTAAATAAAGTCATGATGTCTCCAAATCCACTTTCATAATTATTACAATAAGATTCAACACCCTCCAAAATTGTGGGATCATTACTTCCTAAAGTTGACACTCTTCCAAACCACTTCCAATGATAGTCTTATTCGTACTCCAAAAGATATAAGTGAAGTTCATAGAGCATTCTACAATTAATATAGATTTACCAACATCCAAGCTCAAAATATATAAGTGAAGCACATGAAGCAATCTATAAAGCCAAACTCAAAAGATTTAAGTGAAGCACAAAGAGCATTCTATAAAGACATACTCAAAAGATTTAAGTGAAGCACAAAGAGCATTCTATAAATCAATGAAGGACTGTCTTATACTAGCATGGGGCATAAAGGAAAAGAAAGGAAAAATAAACTCAAAAGACTCATTTCATGTGAACAAAACAAAAACCAAGGTATACCGATAATTGTTGAAGAAGAAAGATGGGATGCCAACCGGGGCATCCCCAAGCTTAGATGCTTGAGTATCCTTGAAATATTTACTTGGGGTACCTTGGTCATCCCCAAGCTTGAACTCTTGCCTCTCCTTATTCTTCTCATATCGGTAACTCCTTGGTCTCCGAATACTTCATCCACACAAAACTTAACAAAAACTTTGTGAGATCTGTTAGTATAATAAAGCAAATCACTACCTTTAGGTACTGTTGTAAACTCATTCCAATTTCATATTAGCATTATATCTACTATATTCCAACTTCACCATGGTTCATACCCCTCGATACAACCCATAGATTCATCAAAATAAGTGAACAACACATAGAAAACAGAATATGTCAAGAACCGGACAGTCTGTAGCAATGTGGAACTTCCGTATACTTCAGTAACTCCAAAAATTCTAAAAAAATTAGGACAATCTAAAAAATTTGCAAAGCAGTACTGTGTAAAACTTTCAAGATTTTATAATGCTCCAGTGAATTTAAACAATTCTCTTTCTGGAAGCAATAGTTTCTGTTTTTCTGCTGCACACACCAAACAAGCAATTTAAATATTCTAAAGCCAAACCTTGACACAATACTTTTATAATACAATGAATATATACACGGGGATACTTATTTTTGAGAAACTTCCATGAAAAATTCTACATTGTTTCCATGAGCATGAACACAAGTGTTCAAGGTCGACCCTCACTTCTCCAATGCATAACCTTCCAATCACTTCTCTTTTTGAAAAAGTTTTTAAGCATAAGAGGCAAGTATTTTTTTGTATTTTGCATTTTTTTTATTTTTTTATTTTTTTCACCCACAACTAAACAAAAACAAAAGGGAAAACAAAATCTACTTAGTGAAGAAAGCAAACAATCATACACGAAAATATCAAACCCACGCTATTGCTCCCCGGCAACGGCGCCAGAAAAGAGCTTGATAATCCCCAAGTGCAAGGAATCATCATAGCAATTTCCAAAGGTGGAAGTGATAAGTATGGATAGTTGAACCCACAAGGAGCTAAAGGTAAGATCAATATCCTCTCAGGTCCTATCTGCCACTGATACAACTCTACGTACACCAAACGTTTGCTTCCATCTAGAAACGAGAAATAAAACTATGTTGTGGGTATGAAGAGGATAACTTTGCATGATATCGAAGAACTAAAATATAAAAGTAGGTGTTGTTAATATAAAGTTAAAATAAATTACTATATATTATAAATAGCGTGTGTGGAATAATGATGGATCGGTGTGCCGAATTGTCCTAGGCAATTGTTAACAAGATCGGTAGTCGTCATTGCAATTTTATATGAGGGAGAGGCATAAGCTAACATACTTTCTCTCTTTGGATCATATGCACTTATGATTGGAACTCTAGCAAGCATCTGCAACTACTAAAGTTCATTAAGGTAAAACCCAACCATAGCATTAAAGCATCAAGTCCCCTTTATCTCATACCCAACAACCCCCTTACTCGGGTTTATGCTTCTGTAACTCAAGCAACCCACTATAAGCGAATCATGAACATATTGCAACACCCTACATCGGGGATCCTTCAGGTGTGCGCGGCACGGAAGCCACCATAGGACGACACAAAAATAAAACATACAACTCAAACTAATCTATATCATCAATCAACCCAAAGGACAAAAGAAATCTACTCAAAACATCATAGGATGGCAACACATCATTGGATCATAATATGTGGCATAAAGCACCATGTTCAAGAAGGGGATTACAGCGGGGTGCGGGAGAGTGGACCGTGTAAAAGAGATGAGGATGGTGATGTTGATGAAGGCGATCACCGCGGCGATGATTCCCCCGATGGCACTCCGGCGCCACCAAGAGAGAGGGGGAGCGGTTCTCCCCTTTGTGCTTCCTCCTCCATGGCCTCCCCCATAGATGGTGAAAGGATCTCCCTCTGGTCCTTGGCCTCCATGGCGATGATGGCCCCTCCGGCTTCCTCCTCCATGACCTCCAGTGATGTTGGCCCCCTCCGGCAGGGTGCCAAAGAGGGCCTAGATTGGTTTTTCGTGGCTACAGAGGCTTACGGCGGCGGAACTCCCGATCTAGGTTTCTTTTCGGTGGTTTCTGTATTTATAGGAATTTTTGGCATTGGTTTCACGTCAAGGGGGTCCACGAGGTTCCCACAAGGCCAGAGCACCCTCCCGGGGGGTAGGGCGCGCCCCTGACCTTGTGGAGGCCTCGTGGCTCTTCTGGCCCAACTCTTTTGCTTCGGGGGCTTCTTCTGGTCCATAAAAATCACCGTAAATGTTGAAGTCATTTGGACTCCATTTGACATTCCTTTTATGTAAAACTCAAAAACAAGGAAAAAACTGAAACTGGCACTGGCTCTAGGTTAATAGGTTAGTCCAAAAAATCTTATAAAATAGCATATAAAACATCCAAGATAGATAATATAATAGCATGAATACTTCATAAATTATAGATACATTGGAGACGTATCAAGTGCCCCAAGATTTCTACCGGAGAAACAAAGACAAGAACGTGCATCAACCCCTATGCATAGATTACCCTAATGTCACCTCAGGAATCCGCGAGTTGAGTGCCAAAACATATATGAAGTGAATCAATACGATACCCCAATATCACCATGAGTATTCATATGCAAGACATATATCAAGTGCTCTTATATCCATGAAAGTATTAAATCCGATAACAAAGAAATCTCAAAGGTTAAACTCAATTCATCACAACAAGATAAAGAGGGGAAAACACCATATGATCCGACTATATTAATAAAGCCCGCCATACATCAAGATCGTGACATCTCAAGAACACGAGAGAGAGAGAGATTAAACATGTAGCTACTGGTACAAACCCTCAGCCCCGAGGGTGGACTACTCCCTTCTCATCATGGTGGCCACCGGGATGATGATGATGGCCACCGGTGATGATCTTCCCCTCCGGTAGGGTGCCGGAATGGGCTCCCGATTGGTTTTTGGTGGCTATAGAGGCTTGCGGCGGCGGAACTTCTGATCTAGGGCTACCCCTGATGGTTTCTCTATTTATAGGATTTTTTGGCGTCGGTTTCACGCGAAGATGGGCCTTGAGGTGAGCACAACCCACCAGGGTGAGCCTGGCCCACCAGGCACGCCCTGGTGGGTTGTGCCCTCCTCGTGGCTCTTCTGGCCCTCCCACGAAGCTTCGGGGTCTCTTTTGTTCCAAAAAAATCATCAAAAAGTTTCAGCTCATTTGGAGAACTTTCATTTCTGCACAAAAAACAACACCACGGTAGTTCTGCTGAAAACAGCGTCAGTCCGGGTTAGTTCCATGCAAATCATACCAAAACCATATAAAATTGTTGTAAACATGGCATGAATACTTCGTAAATTATAGATACATTGGAGACGTATCATGAATCCCTTCACTGTTATTTGCAAAGTGAGATCTGGTAGAGATGGATAAACGATAAAGTAGTATTTTTGGTTTATGGAACGGAAAGTAAAAGATTGCAAAATAGTAGATAGGAACCTAAAATTGTAGATCGGAAACTTATATGATGGAAAGTAGACCCGGGGGCCCTAGGTTTCAGTAGAGGCTTCTCTCAAGATAGAAAATATTACGGTGGGTGAACTAATTACTGCCGAGCAATTGATAGAAAAACGCAAAGTTATGACGATATCTAAGGCAATGATCATGAATATAGGCATCACGTCCGTATCAAGTAGACCGACTCCTGCCTGTATCTACTACTATTACTCCACACAATGACCGACTCCTGCCTGCATCTAGAGTATTAAGTTCACGAAGAACAGAGTAACACATTAAGTAAGATGACATGATGTAGAGGAATAAACTCAAGCAATATGATGTAAACCCCATATTTTTATCCTCGATGGCAACAATACAATACGTGCCTTGCTGCCCCTACTGTCACTGGGAAAGGAAACCACAAGATTGAACCCGAAGCTAAGCACTTATCCCATTGCAAGAAAAACCAATCTAGCTGGCCAAACCAAATCGATAGTTCGAAGAGACTTGCAAAGATATCAACTCATGCATATAAGAATTCAGAGGAGATTCAAATAATATTCATTTATGAGCTGATCATAAATCCACAATTCATCGGATATCGACAAACACACCGCAAAAAAGTATTACATCGAGTAGATCTCCAAGAACATCGAGGAGAACATGGTATTGAGAATCAAAGAGAGAGAAGAAGCCATCTACCTACTAGCTATGGACCCGTAGGTCTGTGGTAAACTACTCACGCTTCATTGGAAGGGCAATGGTGTTGATGTAGAATCCCTCCGTGATCGAATCCCCCTCCGGCAGGATGCCGAAAAAGTCCCTAGATGGGATCTCACGAGTACAGAAGGTTGCAGCGGTGGAAAAGTGTTTTCGTCGCTCTCCTGGTAGGTTTTGGAATATTTGAGAATATATAGGCGGAAGAAATAGGTCGGTGGAGTCATGAGGGGCCCACAAGGGTGGGGGCATGCCCACCGTCCTTGTGGCCGCCTCGTGGCTTCCCTGACGTGTACTCCAAGTCCTCTGGATGTCTTCTGGTCCAAGAAAAATCATCGCCAAAGTTTCATTCCGTTTGGACTCCGTTTGATATTCCTTTTCTGTGAAACTGTAAAACAAGGAAAAAACAGGAACTGACACTGGGCTCTAGGTTAATAGGTTAGTCCCAAATATAATATAAAATAGCATATTAATGCATATAAAACATCCAAAATAGATAATATAATAGCACGGAACAATAAAAAATTATAAATACGTTGGATACGTATAAAGCATCCCCAAGCTTAATTCCTGCTCGTCCTCGAGTAGGTAAATGATAAAAACAGAATTTTTGATGTGGAATGCTACCTAACATATTTATCCATGTAATTTTCTTTATTGTGGCATGAATGTTCAGATCCGTATGATTCAAAACAAAAGTTTAATATTGACATAAAAACAATAATACTTCAAGCATACTAACTAGACAATTATGTCTTCTCAAAATAACATGGCCAAAGAAAGCTTATCCCTACAAAATCACATAGTCTGGCTATGCTCCATCTTCATCACACAAAATATTCAAATCATGCACAACCCCGATGACAAGCCAAGCAATTGTTTCATACTTTTGACGTTCTCAAACTTTTTCAACTTACACGCAATACATGAGCGTGAGCCATGGACATAGCACTATAGGTGGAATAGAAGGTGGTTGTGGAGAAGACAAAAAGAGGGAGATAGTCTCACATCAACTAGGAGTATTAACGGGCTATGGAGATGCCCATCAATAGATATCAATGTGAGTGAGTAGGGATTGCCATGCAACGGATGCACTAGAGCTATAAGTTTATGAAAGCTCAAAAAGAAAACTAGGTGGGTATGCATCCAACTTGCTTTCTCATGAAGACCTAGGGCATTTGGGGAATCCCGTCGTTGGAATATACAAGCCAAGTTCTATAATGAAAATTCCCACTAGTCTATGAAAGTGACAACATAGGAGACTCTCTATCATGAAAATCATGGTGCTACTTTGAAGCACAAGTATGGAAACGGATAGTAACATTGCCCCTTCCTTGTTTTCTTTTTCTTTTTCTCTTTTTTTCTTTCTCTTTTTTTCTTCTTATTTTATTTCCTCACATGGGACAATGCTCTAATAATGAAGATCATCATACTTCTATTTACTTACAACTCAAAAATTTACAGCTCGATAATAGAACAAAAAATGACCCTATATGAATGCCTCCGGTGGTGTACCGGGATGTGCAATGAATCAAGAGTGACATGTATAAAAAATGATGAACGGTGGCTTTGCCACAAATACGATGTCAACTACATGATCATGCAAAGCAATATGACAATGTGGTGCGTGTCATAATAAACGGAACGGTGGAAAGTTGCATGGCAATATATCTCGGAATAGCTATGGAAATGCCATAATAGGTAGGTGTGGTGGCTGTTTTGAGGAAGGTATATGGTGGGTTTATGGCACCGGCGAAAGTTGCACGGTACAAGAGAGGCTAGCAATGGCGGAAGGGTAAGAGTGCGTATATCCATGGACTCAACATTAGTCATAAAGAACTCACATACTTACTGCAAAAATCTATTAGTCATCAAAACAAAGTACTACGTGCATGCTCCTAGGGGGATAGATTGGTAGGAAAAGACCATCGCTCGTCCCCGAACGCCACTCATAAGACAATCAAAAAATATCTCATGCTCCAACTTCGTTACATAACGGTTCACCATACGTGCATGCTACGGGACTCACAAACCTTAACACAAGTATTTCTCAAATTCACAACTACTCACTAGCATGACTCTAATATCACCATCTTCATATCTCAAAACAATCATAAGGAATCAAACTTCTCATAGTATTCAATTCACTTTATATGAAAGTTTTTATTATATCCCTTTTGGATGCCTATCGTATTAGGACTAAATTTATAACCAAAGCAAATTACCATGTTGTTTTAAAGACTCTCAGAATAATATAAATGAAGCATGAGAGTTCATCAATTTCTATAAAATAAAGCCACCATCATGATCTAAAAAGATATAAGTGAAGCATTAGAGAAAAATTGCCTAGCTCAAAAGATATAAGTGAAGCTCATAGAGTATTCTAATAAATCACGATTCATGCGTGTCTCTCTCAAAAGGTCTGTACATCAAGGATGATTTTGACAGACTAAAAAGCAAAGACTCAAATCATACAAGACGCTCCAAGCAAAACACATATCATGTGGTGAATAAAAATATAGCCTCAAGTAAAGTTACCGATAGACGAAGACGAAAGAGGGGATGCCTTCCGGGGCATCCCCTAGCTTAGGCTCTTAGTTGTCCTTGAATATTACCTTGGCGTGCCTTGGGCATCCCCAAGCTTAGGCTCTTGCCACTCTTTATTCCATAGTCCATCAAAATCCTTACCCCAAACTTGAAAACTTCACAACACAAAACTCAACAAAAAATCTTATAAGCTCCTTTAGTATAAGAAAATAAATCATCACTTTTGGTACTGTTGTGAACTTATTATTTATTTATATAGGTGTAATATCTACTGTATTCCAACTTTTCCATGGTTCATACCCCCTGATACGAGCTATAGATTCATCAAAATAAGCAAACAACACAAAGAAAACAAAATCTGTCAAAAACAGAACAGTGTGTAGCAATCTGGATATATAGAATACTTCTGTAACTCCAAAAATTCTGAAAAATTAGGACGACCTAAGTAATTTGTTTATTAATCTTCCCCAAAAAGAATCAGTATTTTATCGCGCTTCTGTGATTTTTAACAATTCTGGGACTGAGCGCAAAAGTTTCTGTTTTTCAGCAAGATCAAATCAACTATCGCCGTAAGCTATCCCAAAGGTCTTACTTGGCACAAACACTAATTAAAACATAAAACCACATCTAACCAGAGGATAGATGAATTATTTATTGCAAAACAGAACCTAAAAAGCAAAAACAAAAAATAAAATTGGGTTGCCTCCCAACAAGCACTATTGTTTAACACCCTTAGCTAGGCATAAAACACGAATAGATCTAAGTATTCTCATCTTTGGCGTGCAATCCATAAGTGGCTCTCATAATAGATTCATAAGGCAATTTAATTTTCTTTGTTGGAAAGTGTTCCATACATTTCCTTAATGGGAATTGAAATCTAATGTTTCCTTCTTTCATATCAATAATTGCACCAATCGTTCTAAGGAATGGTCTACCAAGCATAATAGGACATGTAGGATTGCAATCTATACCAAGAACAATGAAATCTACGGGCACATAATTCCTATTTGCAACAATAAGAACATCATTAATCCTTCCCAAAGGTTTATTAATAGCGGAATCCGCAAGATGCAAATTTAAAGAACAATCATCAAATTCACATAAGCCTAACACATCACATAAAGTTTTTGGAATCATGGAAACACTAGCACCCAAATCACACAAAGCATGGCACTCATAATATTTAATCTTAATCTTAATAGCAGGTTCCCACTCATCATAAAGTTTTCTAGGGATAGAAACTTCTAATTCAAGCTTTTCTTCAAAAGATTGCATCATAGCATCAATGATATGTTTAGTAAAAGCTTTGTTTTGATTATGAGCATGAGGAGAATCCAACATGGATTGCAAAAAGGAAATACAATCTATTAAAGAGAAATTATCATAATTAAAGTCCTTGAAATCCAAAGGAGTGGGTTCATTGCTATCTAAAGTTTTGACGTCTCCGATCCCACTTTAATCAATTTTTGCATCAAGATCTAAAAACTCCGAACCATTGGGACGCCTTCTAACTAAAGTTGATGCATCTCCAGTCCCATGTTTATCAAAATTTATATTGGAAAACAAAGATTCAATAGGAGTCACATCAATCGCTTTAAGATCTTCATCATTATTCTCACGGAAACTGGAAGAACATGTTTTTATAAACCAATCCTTTTTTGCATGTATCTTAGCGGTTCTTTCTTTGCACGCATCAATGGAAATTCTCATAGCTTTGAGAGACTCATTGATATCATGCTTGGGTGGAATAGATCTAAGTTTCAAAGAATCAACATCAAGAGAAATTCTATCCACGTTCCTAGCCAAATCATCAATCTTAAGCAATTTTTCGTCAATCAAAGTATTGAAATTCTTTTGCGAACTCATAAATTCTTTAACACTTTTCTCAAATTCAGAGGGCATATTATTATAATTTCCATAAGAATTGTTGTAGGAATTACCATATTTGTTAGAGGAATTACTAGGGAACGACCTAGGATTAAGATTACCACTATACGCGTTATTACCAAAATTGTTCCTACCAACAAAATTCCCATCCATAGATTCATTATTATTCTCAATCAAAGTAGACAAAGGCATATCATTAGGATCAATAGGATCACTCTTGCTAGCAAATAATTTCATAAGCTCATCCATCTTTCCACTCAAAACATTAATCTCTTCAATCGTATGCACTTTTTTACTAGTGGAAGATCTTTCGGTATGCCATTGAGAATAATTAACCATAATATTATATAGGAGTTTAGTAGATTCTCCTAAAGTAATTTTCATAAAAGTACCTCCCGCGGCCGAATCTAAAAGATTTCTCGAAGCAAAATTCAAACCGGCATAAAGTTTTTGTATAATCATCCACAGATTCAACCCATGAGTAGGGCAATTTCGTATCATTAATTTCATCCTCTACCAAGATTGCGCAACATGTTCATGATCAAGTTGCTTAAAATTCATAATATCATTCCTAATGGAGATGATCTTAGCGGGAGGAAAATACTTGGAAATAAAAGCATCTTTACAATTATTCCATGAATCAATACTTTTTTTAGGCAAAGATGAAAACCAAGTTTTAGCACGATCTCGAAGTGAGAACGGAAATAGCTTCAATTTAACAATATCATTATGCACATCTTTTTTCTTTTGCATATCACACAAATCAACGAAATTGTTTAGATGGGACGTGACATCTTTACTAGGAAGGCCGAAAAATTGATCTTTCATAACAAGATTCAACAAAGCAGCATTGATTCACAAGATTCCGCATTAGTAGCGGGAGCAATCGAAGTACTAATAAAATCATTGTTGTTGGTGTTGGAAAAGTCACACAATTTGGTATTCTCTTGAGTCATCGTGACAAGCAAGCAATCCAACACATGAGCACACAAAAGGCAAGCAAAGAAGATGAACGGAAGAGGGGCGAAGAAAAGGAAAATCTTTTCGAAAATTGTTTTAGAAGTGGGGTAGAGGAAAACGAGAGGCGAATGTCGAATAATGTATTGCAAGGGATGAGAGTTTATGATGGGTACTTGGTATGTCTTGACTTGTTGTAGATCTCCCTGGCAACAGCGCCAGAAATTCTTCCTGCTACTTCTTGAGCTTGCGTTGGGTTTTCCCTTGAAGAGGAAAGGGTGATGCAACAAAGTAGAGTAAGTATTTCCCTCAGTTTTAAGAACCAAGGTATCAATCCAATAGGAGACAATGCACAAGTCCACCGAATACCTGCACAAACAAACACCAACTTGCACCCAACGCGATAAAGTGGTTGTCAATCCCTTCACGGTTATTTGCAAAGTGAGATCTGATAGAGATGGATAAATGGTAAAGTAGTATTTTTGGTTTATGGAACGGAAAGTAAAAAGATTGCAAAATAGTAGATAGGAAACTTATATGATGGAAAGTAGATCCGGGGGCCATAGGTTTCACTAGAGGCTTCTCTCAAGATAGAAAATATTATGGTGGGTGAACAAGTTACTGCCGAGCAATTGATAGAAAAAGGCAAAGTTATGATGATATCTAAGGCAATGATCATGAATATAGGCATCACGTCCGTATCAAGTAGACCGACTCCTGCCTGCATCTACTACTATTACTCCACACATCGACCGACTTCTGCCTCCATCTAAAGTATTAAGTTCATGAAGAACAGAGTAACGCATTAAGTAAGATGACATGATGTAGAGGAATAAACTCAAGCAATATGATGTAAACCCCATATGTTTATCCTCGATGGCAACAATACAATACGTGCCTTGCTGCCCCTACTGTCACTGGGAAAGGACACCGCAAGATTGAACGCAAAGCTAAGCACTTATCCCATTGCAAGAAAAACCAATATAGTTGGCCAAACCAAATCGATAGTTCGAAGAGACTTGCAAAGATATCAAATCATGCATATAAGAATTCAGAGGAGATTCAAATAATATTCATAGATAAGCTGATCATAAATCCACAATTCATCGGATCTCGGCAAACACACCGCAAAAAAGTATTACATCGAATAGATCTCCAAGAAGATCGAGGAGAACATGGTATTGAGAATCAAAGAGAGAGAAGAGGCCATCTAGCTACTAGCTATGGACCCATGGGTCTGTGGTAAACTACTCACGCTTCATCGGAAGGGCAATGGTGTTGATGTAGAAGCCCTCCATGATCGAATCCCCCTCCAGCAGGACACCGGAAAAGGCCCCTAGATGGGATCTCATGGGTACAGAAGGTTGCAGCGGTGGAAAAGTGTTTTCCTCGCTTTCCTAGTAGGTTTTGGAATATTTGAGAATATATAGGTGGAAGAAATAGGTCGGTGGAGTCACGAGGGGCCCACAAGGGTAGGGGCGCGCCCTACCCCCTGGGCGTGCCCTCCATCCTTGTGGCCGCCTTGTGGCTTCCCTGACGTGTACTCCAAGCACTACAAAAAAAGACACATCCGTGACATTTTGGGCCGAACGAATTTTTTTCCTGTCATGCTTATGACACTTCTATGACGATAATGGTGACAAAACCCGGTATCATAATAGATGTGGTGGGCTCCTACTTCTATGACAAAAAATCATGACAGAAAATGGGATTTTCGTCCTGGGCGGGCCGGAGACGCAGCTGCATGACATTCTTTGGGCCGTCCATGACGGAAAAAACCATGGTAGAAGCGAGGGCGAGGAAAATATCGGGGAGTTCCCGGTTATGGTGGGTGGTCGGGGGCCGAGCGATGCGCGTTTCTCTCGTACACGTACGCGCGTGTGTGCGAGGCGTTGGGCTCTAACTGAACCCGAGCGAGGCGTTCGCCTACTGAACCCGAGCGATTGCACTGCAGGCTACGCGTTAATGAACCCGAGCGATCGATCGATGGCTGTTAACTGAACCCGATCGAGCGATTCCTTCGCTACTGCTGCTAACTGAAGTGGATCGAACCTGTTGCCTCTTAATGAACAGTGAGCGTTGTTGGGGGGGTATTGATGAACAGTTCCCGGTGGGGGGTTGGATGAACTGGACCCCGTGGTAGTAGAGGCCGTTGCCGCTGGATGAACAGGACCCCGATCGAGTCGGTTGGGGGTGGATGAACAGGACCCCGTGGAGGGCTGGATGAATAGGACCCCGTGGAGGGCTGGTTGAACAGTAGCCGGTGGAGGGCTAGATGAACGGTAGCCCATGGAGGGGTGCTTGAACAGGACCCCATGGAGAGGGCTGGTTGAACTGTAGCCGGTGGAGGAGCGGTGGAGGCTGGATGAACAGTGGCTAGTGGAGGCAGGAGGGGAGACGCCATGGATGAACAGTCGCAGGTGGAGGCTGTAGGAGGTCGACGGTGGATGAACAATAGCCCGTGGAGGCTGGAGGAGGTCGACGGTGGAGATGAACAGTATCCCGTGGAGTCCCGTTTTGCGGTACGCCACACCCCTCCCGATGAACAGGACCCCCATTTCGACCGTAGCGCTCCAACACAAGTCTGTTTCCTCCGTTTTGCGGTACGCCACACCCCTCCCGATCAACATGACCCCGTTTCGACCGTAGGAGGTCCAAGAGAAGTCCGTTTCCTCCGTTTTGCGGTACGCCAGACCCCTCCCGTTGAACAGGATCCCGTTTCGACTATGGCCGGTCGAACACAAGGCCGTTTCCTCCGTTCTACGGTACGCCAGGCCTCGTTTCCATCGGTTGTTCCGTCCAAGCCGGTTGGCTTCCGATGAACACGACGTATTCCGTTGCCTCCCGATGAACACGACGCATTCCGTTGCCTCCCGATGAACACAACGACGACACAGTTTCTCCTTTCCGACCCAGCCATGTACACGAGCCCTGGCCTTACGTATGCGTGAGTACGCATTCGACACCCCGCCCGTATGTACGTACGTGGCCGTATTTACTTTCTTGCACCCTAGTTGTACGTACGTGTACATGCTACGTGTGCGCCTCTACTACGGCACGTGTCGTCCCTTACACGGCCACGGTTCATCGCTGCAGCCTACAGACAGACCGATCGTATATACGTACACGTTCGCAACCAGAATGACAATACTACGTACGCTTCGACCACGTGGTTCCCGACTGTCAGGCACTTCCTCGCGTGCGATGATGTAGCTAGTGGGTCCCAGTAGTCAGGGGGCGAATCATTTTTTTTGCCCGTAATATGGATGCACTTCCTTGCGTGCGAAGATGTAGCTGGTGGGTCCCAGCAGTCAGGGGGAGAATCTTTTTTTTTGCGAAATACTGTGGCCCGTCCGATGGGTCCCTGCTGTCAGGTGGAGGAATCATTATTTTCCACATAATAAGGAGGCACTTCCTTGCTGCGGCCGTGGACCCAGCTGTCAGCCTCTCCACATATAGTACTCTTCCGATGGAAGTCGTTCGTTGACCACATTGACCACACCGCGCCGAGAGCACCAAGGCGGTGGACGATGGCGAGGCCAAGGAAGGGAATGACGTGGAGCTGGGGAAGACGCGGCAGTGGATGCCCACGCGGAGAGGAGTACGAGGGTTCACTGGTTCGGCTGCGGTGTGAGGCTGCCCTCGCCGCAGGGCCTGGCCAGCGGTGGTAGTAGTAGGGGGCGGTGAGGCCTCCACGACAGCACAGCCTGCCACGGGAGGCAAGAGCACGCGGTGGTTTGGATGGCTGGAGCAAGAAAATCAGAGGTTAAAGGAGCAGGACGACCGTTGGATGTTAACAATCCAACGGTCACTAGTGATAGAATCGTTTGTTGACTAAGTTGACAAAGCCCTCCGTCCGCGTCAACTTAGTAGGCCCACAAGTCAGCCAACCACTATTGTGGGTCCTAGCTAGCAGGGGGAGTATTCATTTTTTGTGCGTAATAAGGAGGCACTTCCTTGGGTGCGAAGATATAGCTAGTGGGTCCGAGTTGTCAGCGGGAGTATTCATGCTTTTTGGTGTAATAAGGAGTACTTGCTTGCGTGCAGCCAAGGAGCATGTGGGTCCCAACTGTCAGCCTCTCCATGTACAACCCTCTTCCAATGTTGTCGTTTCTTGACAATGTTGACCACGCCGTGCCGAGAACACCAGCGCGATCGACGACGGCAAGACCCAGGAAGGGAATGACCCGGAGGCGGCGAAGCCACAGCAGTGGAGGGATGTGGTTGAGTAGAGGGATGGCCTGGCCAGCTGTGGGAGTAGTAGGGGATGGTGAGGCCTGCGCGGCAGCACATCCGGCCACGGGAGGCAAGAGTAGGCGGTCCCGCCGGCGCTGGATTTGGCGGCTGGAGCAAGAAGATCAGAGATTGAAGAAACACGAGGCCGTTGGATTGACATCCAACGGTTACGTATGCTAGAATCGTTTATAATAAGTAAAAAAATCTTGCATACACGTCAACTTAATAGGCCCACAAGTCAGACCATTCCCAATTTTTTTAGTATTTTATATATAGCTCATTGCAAATTCTTATGCAATTTATTGCAGTCCATTTTTTTGTTGGCCATGGCCAGGGTTAAAAATTTAAACGAAATTTTGCATATTTCTGTGGGTTCCAAACTATTTTTAATACCAAAATGTCGAGCCAGATTTAAAGTACTTTGAAGATATATTTAAATTAGGTTAAAGCCCAATGAAATTGGAATCTGAAAATGTGAAAAAATTCAGAAATTATAAAGTAATTGCCAATTTGTCATCTGTTTTTTATATTTACAGCCCATTTCATATTACTTTCAAGATTTGCAGGCGTTTGAAAGAGTTTCAGCCCAGCAGGGCGTAGAAAAATAAGTAGGCCTGGATTGGGTATTCTTCAAAAAAATAAACTAGGCTCATTTTCACAAAAAAAATAGTTGGGCTGGTCATGTGGTGAACATAAAATATAAGCTTGGGCTAGACGGGCCACAGCCCAGTTGAAACCCTGCTCCATCTCAACAATAACAAAAAAATACTGCTCGAGCAGCTACGTCCAAGGTGCCAGCTGATCTTGTGCTGTTCTCTTGTCTATTGACTATATACGTTGACAATGTCATGGGTCCCAGATGTCAGGAAACCACTAGCAGGAAGCATTTTCTTTTTCCATACGCTGACAATGGAGTATATATAACAAAAAACGAGGAACTTCCTTGCGTCCGGCCATGGACATGGTGGGCCCCTACTGTCATCCTCTCCACATACAGTCCTCTGCCGATTCCTCTTGTTTGTTGACCATGTTGACAACGCGAGAGGGCGGCGCCGCGGCGAGCACACCAAAGTGCGTGGAAGACGACGGCGAGGCCTCGGAGGTTGGCATTAATGATTTAGGAGACGGTGGGGCGGCGATGCGTGTGCTGAGGCGCAGCCAGCCATGGGACGCGGAAGCAGGCGGCCCCGCCGGCACTGGTTTGGTTTTGGCGGCTGGAGGAAGACAGGACTGAAGAAACACGACAGACTGTAAAAGCAGCATGAGTACTTAACAACCTTAACAGAAACCAGCAGGGGCACTTAACAACCATAGCTGAAAGCAGTATGAGTACTTATACAGGTTCAACCGTACAAAGCACGCCTCGAACAGTGCTACTTTGCCTACAGTTAACCAAAGGGTGAGGCCGCCAAGCCCCAGGACAAAGCCCAGGCGCCACCCCGCGCATCCACAACCTTCTGAAAGTGGCTTCATCTCGCAATGTGGTCAATAAATAGGATATTCGCTTTAGAGCCATGGAAAAAGCAGGAACATAATCTTCTGTCCTATTCTCCAAGATGGACGGGCCTTCATTATTTGAGACCACCCATGAATAAGTATCTTTTCACCTCCAAGGGGAATGGAGTAGGTCGACATAAACATCATGTTGTGACCAAGTGCAAGTCTGACCCGACCATGGTCAGGCATCTGTATAGGAACAACAGAACTGGGCAGTTTCTGTTTCAAGAAGATCACAACTGTAAAATTTTGCATAAGCAAGAGTTTATGAACAACATATATAACAGAAAACAACTCGTACCATAAGTTTCTCAACACGGTTGGACCTGTTCAACAAGTGCAGCAGTGGCACACATATCCCACGTGGCCTTCCACCATTGAAACGCCCCACAAGGACCTCAAGACGATCAATAAAGTGTAGGAACTTGTGGATGTCGTCCCAGTCAACTTCTGTGCCATCAGTAACAGCTGAGTTCTTATAGAATAACAAACGAGTAGCATGTTTAACTCTGAAAAAACCTACACGTGCCACCAATTATAAGAAAATATTAGTTAGAAGTAGCATCTTCGAGATTCGTTGCTACTTCTAAAGTTAAATTGTGATTAGTTAGACAGAATAGGTGGATTAAGAAGGAATCGAGGCAAGAAGCAAGAACCAGATACAAAACTAACGTGGATGAACAAGTGGAACGATGTCGGGGTGGAAGATCGCAGTGAAGATGATACCAGGTTCTGCTATTTCCATCAACATTCGTGTGCCAACTTTCAGTCCTAACACTTGAGAAAGTTTATCCAAGTTCAGCCATAAAAAAAGCAGCGATCATCTTGGTTCATGAACCCAACTCGGAACTTATATCCATGGCATGGCTTGTCTTCACTGTGACCATTAAACTGGTGTATTCAGTTATGGCAAGGTCGAGCATCTTGAGTACATGTGTTCTAGCAGAGCAAGGAATGCACTGCAGGAAAAATAATATGAGAACACAATGTATTCCCTATATCCAAATCTAGAAATAATTTCCTCCTTCACGTAAGTGTTGACCATGGTACTAGTACCTTTTATCCAAATATAGCAATCCAAATTTCCAAATTAGTCGACAGCATGTTCAAAAAACCCCACCCTCCCGGATAGAAAAGAGGATTCTAGGAACATACTATGCGCGTTTTAAAATCCTGTGTTAGGATGAGAAGGAACAAGTGTGGCGTCTCGCCGAGGGGGCAGAAACTTGTAGGGTCCTCGCACTTTGGGCACTGCAAATGAAACACACTAGATTCAGTAGGAAGAAAAATGCATCAACGGCGGCGGCTGCCATCCTAGGAAACCAAGGGACTTGGATTTATCGGGGATGGATGAAGAATTCGTACCAGGTTCTCCATGAGAAAACCCTATGCAATCGCCGAGCGGGGTTTTTCTCTGAACAAGCAGACGAGGGAGAAGGGGATTCAGGCCCAGTGAAATATTTCCGCTTCGTCCGTCCAGCTTACTGCTAAAGCTAGAAAGGTGGGGTTTTTTGTGATTTGATGGCTCATTGGGCATTACTGCGGCGCTACGACCGGGGTGTGTCTACCGTGCAGTTGTGCACTCTAATTTGGTGCATATGGCACGTGGACCCCGTTGCCGGATGCCCCACATATCAGCGAAAGGAAGTAGAAAGACAGGAGTAACTAGTTACACATAAATATATTTTTGACAGAGAGATACTCCCTCTGTAAAGAAATTAAAGATCTTTTATATCACAACTTTATACATAAGAAAAATCAAGGGGAATATATATAACATATATAATTATAAAAAACAGAGTTTTTTCTAACACAGTATAGATGAGTTGGTGATGATGGTGTGCCTGCCACCCTGCAATATAGGCCGTCTGATTTATATCTGACGGATAGGAAGGAAACTATGGCAATTTTGCAAAAAGGGACCCACACACCTCTCCACATTTGCAAATAAGGCCTTCCCTCGTTCATCCTTTTCTCTCACAAGAGAAAATACTCATACAAATACTCAAACATGCTCACGGTTCTGGACTTTGGGCCACAGGCCGGTGGGCCTGCATGTTTGGGGGCCCATGTGTTCTACCTCAGCGCTTTTCATATTGCAAGCGATCGGTACGGCGCTGGTTTTAGATGCTGTCACAAGGCGAATACACAAAATTGAATAAAGCACTGCAGCTGTTGGAATGAAATCGAACGACAATTCCTAACCAGCAATCAGAGTTGCAATTCTATCAACGATACTGTCGTACTACTTATACACACAGGACACTTGTTTCACCATGCCAGAGTATTACATCAAAATCTCTCGAAGGATAGATCAGTTCGATAGTTGCGTGCTGCTACTGAAGAATTTCAAAGTTGATTTGGACCAGCTCTCCTTGCCGAGAAAGTTCGATTTTGACATCATCCCCTACCGCAAGATATGATTTAGATTTGAACCAGCTCTCCTTGCCGAGAAAGTTCGATTTTGACATCATCCCCTACCGCAAGATATGATTTAGATTTGAACCTTGACCATCCTTTAGCATCAATCATCATTCGACCATCCTTTGTACTTACGGTATATTGAGCAGGTTCATTCACACCAAGGCTGCGCATGGTAAGAGAAACTTGGCCACGGTCGCCCGGATTGTTGAACGACTCCCTCGTTGCTCTAGGAATTCTCTGTTTGCAAACAAGAAGACATACACAAACAGTTAGATCAACATAGTGAATCATGTGAAACAACATGGAAAGAAAAAAAAGAACGAAGCACTTGGGCGGCCAATGCTTACCAAGAAGGTGGACATGTCAGTTTTTGTAAGGACTTCGGTATATGAAGTGCGACCTGCCGCCCAGTCTATTGCTGGTGCAACTTCTGGTTCCGTTGCCACTGCACGGGCCGGAGCAGATGCAAGTGCAAGTGTTGGTGTAGGTGCCGATGCCGTTGCTGGTGGCCGTGCCGGTGCGACTGGTAGTGTCGCTACTGCTGCCGGAGATGGTGCTCCTTGTAGAGCTGTTGCAGGTGTCAGAGTAGGTGCCGGTGTCGATGCCCGATCCTCCGGTAGATCAGCCTGATCCGCTGATGCGGTCAGTGCCGAATCCTCAGCTGGATCAGACTGAACTGCTGCCACTTGATGTCGCTTGAAGCTACGTCGGGGTATTTTCCCAAAGAGGAAGGGATGATGCAGCACAGTGGCGGTAGGTATTTCCCTCAGATATGAAGGTTAACGAACCAGTAGGAGAACCAAGTAACACAACGTAAACAGCCCCTGCACACAAATAACAACACCTTGCAACCCGACATGTTAAAGGGGTTGTCAATCCCTTTCGGGTAACGGCGCCAGAAACGGTGCATGGACGGTAGAAAGTTGCAATAGATTGAATAAATAGATCGCAAATAAAATAAAGTGCAGCAAAGTATTTTTGTATTTTTGGTTTAATAGATCTGAATAAAAAGTGCAAATAAATAGATCGCAAAGCAAATATATGAGAAAGAAGACCCGGGGGCTGTAGGTTTCACTAGTGGCTTCTCTCGAGAGAGATAGCAAACGGTGGGTAAACAAATTACTGTTGGGTAATTGATAGAACCTCAAATAATTATGACAATATCCAGGCAACGATCATTACATAGGCATCACGTCCAAGATTAGTAGACCGACTCCTGCCTGCATCTACTACTATTACTCCACACATCGACCGCTATCCAGCATGCATCTAGTGTATTAAGTTCATGGAAAAATGGAGTAATGCAATAAGAACGAAGACATGATGTAGACAAGATCTATCTATGTAGAGATAGACCCCACCATTTTATCCTTAGTAGCAACGATACATATGTGTTGTTTCCCTTTGTGTCACTGGGATCAAGCACCGTAAGATCGAACCCACTACCAGGCACCTCTTCCCATTGCAAGATAAATAGATCAAGTTGGCCAAGCAAAACCCAAATATCGGAGAAGAAATACGAGGCTATAAGAGATCATGCATATAAGGTATCAAAGAAACTCAAATAACTTTCATGGATATAAAAAGATATGACTCATCATAAACTCAAAGTTCATCAGATGCCAACAAACACACCGCAAAAAGAGTTACATCATATGGATCTCCAAGAGACCATTGTATTGAGAATTTAGCGAGAGAGAGGGAAAGCCATCTAGCTACTAACTACGGACCCAAAGGTCTACAAAGAACTACTCACGATTCATCGGAGAGGCACCAATGGAGGTGGTGAATCCCATCCGAGATGGTGTCTAGATTGGATCTGGTGGTTCTGGACTCTGCGGCGGCTGGATGAATATTTCGTCGACTCCCCTAGGGTTTTTGGAATATTGTGGTATTTATAGAGCAAAGAGGCGGTCCGGGGGGCACCCGAGGTGGGCACAACCCACCAGGGCGCGCCTGGGTCTCCTGGCACGCCGTGGTGGGTTGTCCCCTCCTTGGGACTCCCCCCACGTGCAACCAGGGCCCAATATGTTCCTTCTGGTCCATAAAAAATCTTCGCGAAGTTTCATGGCATTTGGACTCCGTTTGATATTGATTTCCTGCGGTGTAAAAAAACAGCAACTAGCACTTGGCACTATGTCAATAGGTTAGTACCAAAAAATGATAACTATAAAATTATTATAAAACATCTAAGATTGATAATAAAACGGCATGGAATAATCAAAAATTATAGATACGTTGGAGACGTATTAGCATCCCCAAGCTTAACTACTGCTCGTCCTCGAGTAGGTAAGTGATAAAAACAGAATTTTTGATGTGGAGTGTTGTTTATCATGTCATATCATATTCTTTTCTTTGTAGCATGGACATTTGGACTTTTATGTGATCCAAAGCAATAGTCTAGTTTTGACATAATAATTTAGATACTCAAGTATATCAACAAGCAACCATGTCTTTCAAAATATCAATGCTAAAATAAGTTATCCAAAGCCCATCATGCTCAACCATTGATCCATTCATGAAACACACTCGAATATTAGCTACACCCAATACTTAAGTGCGATCATATTGCCTCCTAGTTGGTTCTTTTTATGAGAGAAGATGGAGACTCAAATTCAAAATAAAAATTGCATAAAGTAAAAGAAAGGCCCTTCACAGAGGGAAGCAGGGATTTGTAGAGGTGCCAGAGCTCAAAGCGAAAAATTAGAGATAAAAACATTTTGGGAGGTGTATCCATCCCACCAACGAAAACGACTTAGAGTTCCGAACACTTTCCATGCTAGATATGCCATAGGCGGTTCCCGAACAGAAAATAAAGTTTATTCCTTTTTCCACCATACTTTCACTTTCCATGGCTAACCGTATCCACGGGTGCCCTCCATATCAACACTTTCGAAGGAATTTATTATTTGACAACATAAAGTAAATTCGTTTTTGCATTCGGGACTGGGCATCCCTAAGACCTTTGCCTTACTCTCGTGCAATGACAAGTGAATAAACACTCATTGTGAGAATAGCACATCTAGGATGGAAAATATTAGCCACCTGTTACCGTTCCGTGAGCGAAACAAACACACAAAAGAGAAGTTTATTTTGAAAATTAGAGATGGCACATGCAAATTTGCTTAGAACGGCAAAAGAAAACCACATATAGGTAGATATAGTGGACTCATGTGGCAAAACTGGTTTAAAGGATTTTGGATGCACAAGTAGAGATCATACTTGGTGCAAAATGAAGGCTAGCAAAAGATTCAGAAGCGACCAACCAAGAAAAGAATAATCCCATAAGCAAGCATTAAGCATAATTAACACCGAATAATGAACCATAAGCAGGATATAATTTCATTGCATGACTATTGACTTTCATACTTGCATAGGGAATCACAAACCTTAACACCAACATTCTTACTAAAGCATAATTACTCACCAACATAACTCACATATCACATCATCATATCTCAAAACTATTACTAAGAATCAAGTTTATTTTGTCCAATGATCTTCATGAATTTTTTTACTTATCCTTCTTGGATATCTATCACTTTGGGACTAATTTTCATGTGTTGCTTTTCATAAGCTCAAACAAATATAAGTGAAGATCATGAGCATAATTTTTCTTCTTTCTCTCAAAATAATTTAAGTGAAGAAGGAGAGAATTTTCTTTAAATTTTTACTAACTCTCAAATAAATCTAAGTGAAGCAAGAGAGAATTTCTTCAAAAATAATAAGCACACCATGCTCAAAAAGATATAAGTGAAGCACTAGAGCAAGTCCTAGCTCATAAAAGATTTAAGTGAAGCACAGATAGCAATTCTAACAAGTCATGACATAATTTTGGCTCTCTCAAATAGGTGTGTCCAGCAAGGATTGATGAATTAAAACATAAAACAAGCAAAGACTCATATCATACAAGACGCTCCAAGAAAAACACATATCATATGATGAATAAAAATATAGCTTCGAGTAAAATACCGATAGTTGTTAGAAGAAAGAGGGGATGCCACTCGGGGGCATCCCCAAGATTAGTTGGTTGCTCATTCTTGGATAATAGCTTGGGATGTCGGGGCATCCCCAAGCTTAGGCTCTTCTATCCTTCTTTTATCCATCGTAAGATAACCCAAAACTTGAAAACTTCAATCACACAAAACTCAACAAAACCTTCACGAGATCCGTTAGTATAAGAAAGCAAACCACTACTATAAGTGTTGTATCAAACCAATTCATATTTTGTTTTTGTATTATATCTACTGTATTCCAACTTTTCTATGGCAAAAACTCATCAAAGAAAACCATAGAGCCATCAAAATAAGCACACAACACAAAGAAAACAGAATCTGTCAAAACAGAACAGTCTGTAGGAATTTGACTTTTGCAAATACTTATGGAACTCCAAAAATTCTACCAAATTAGGACGACCAGGGTAATTTGTATATTAATATTTTGCAAAAATAATCAGGGCAAAAGCTCTTTTCTGTGATTTATGAAAATTATTTTTGTGGTCGCAAAGTTTATGTCTTTTTCAGCAAGATCAAACAACTATCACCCAAGAAGATCCTAAAGGCTTTACTTGGCACAAACACTAATTAAAACACAAAAAACACAATCATAATAGTAGCATAATTTTGCAAACACACAAGAACAGAAAGCAAAAGGCAAAAATAAAATTTATTCATTGGGTTGCCTCCCAACAAGCGCTATAGTTTTACACCCTTAGCTAGGCATAAAGCAAGGATCTAAGTTTTGTCATCTTTGGTTCAAGATCCATAAGATGCCCTCCTGATTGATTCATAAGGTGGCTTAATTCTTGTTCTAGGAAAGTGTTCCATGCCCTTCGTCAAAGGAAATTGGAACTTAATATTGCCTTGTTTCATATCAATCACGGCACCGATAGTGCATAAAAACGGTCTACCAAGAATAATTGGACAAGACGGATTGCAATAAATATCAAGAATGTCGGTGTACAAAAGTAGGGGCTCTTCTTTTTACCCCTTTACTTGTGCACGGGTAGTCGAAGCTGCGCCCATGGACACACTAAGAAGGGCAGAGGAGGGAAGCCGAAGGCACAAAGCGACCAGAGGCAACGCCAAGACCAAGAGACCGCAGAGAGCAAAGAGATGAGGCGAACTCCCCGGCAAGGCCCTTGCCGGGGCAGCCTCCGCGGCGGCAAAGAGCCTTGCCGGGGCAGCTTGCCCAACACCAGCAGAGCGAGCCACCCTTGAGCCCGGGGATTCCAACGCCGCCAACAACCACGTTGGAACCAGGGCTCGGGAGGCACCTCCGTGGTGGCATGTAGATCTTTGTAAAGATCATAAACACACAAGATCAGATGAGGACCAGAAGACGACGATCCTCGACGGGATCCTAGCCGAGGAAATCCACGAGACCCCCGGCAAGATGCTTGCCGGGGAAGACAACGATGCCACGGCAAGACCCTTGCCAGGGCCCCGGCAAGGCCCTTGCCGAAGGCACCTACGGGGCCACGGCCAGGCCCGCGTCCGCCAAGGCTCCACCTCCGTCCCCATGCAGCTGCAAGCTCAACCAGCTGAGCAGGCACCTGCGTTGCGACGAGCGGTCTCCACGACCAACCCAGCAAGCACCTGCGTGGTGGCATGCATATCTTCGTGAAGGCTCCACCACCGTGCCAGCCCAGCAGCCAGCCAACGTGGCGCCATGACGCCTCGTCAGCTCGGACGCGTGTCGAAGCTAGGCGAGGCGGCGACAGCTGGGACGTGCTTCCTTGCCGTCCATGATAAAGGGAGATGGGCATGTCGGCAGCGCATTAAATGCGTTTTGTTCGGCGGTGCCAGTAGATAGACTCATCGACTGTAGACCTTTCCACCTCCTGTGTGCCACTATGGCAACCCCTTTTTCCTATAAAAGGAGGCTCGAGGCGACTAGGAGAAGGATTCGAATCTTTTGGGCAAGCCATAGCCCGTAGCTAGCTCAAGAACACAAGAACACTCAAATACATCCACCAAAGCAGGACTAGGGTATTACGCATCTTTGCGGCCTAAACCTGGGTAAATGATCTTTCTGCTTCCTGTCAGACCCGCTCTTTGCATAACCCCGCGCCCACCAACTGTAGAAGGGATCCCTGTGATCCCATAGGTGTCGTTTCCACCAACATCTTTGGCGCGCCAGGTAGGGGGCGCAGTTGTGAAAATCCGGTCTAGCGGTTATCCTAGTAGTTCTTCATCGCCATGGCTCCCAAGAAGAAGACGATCACGGTGATCGGTTCATCTGGAGCCGGACGGCCCGTACCGGTGCGGGCGAGCAGCAGCCGGTCGCAGACAGAAACTGGGGCGCGGCCCGCGAGCACCAACATCGCTCTGGCAGTCAGAGCCTGGCGAGCGGTGTCGTTCGTGCGCAAGACGACGGGCCACACGTCGCCAAATCCAAAGACGGAGCTGGGTCCCCCGCAGGCGGCCCGGGGCCCTCCAAGAGCGACGCTGTGTCACCCACGGGCGGCGCGGCGACTTCCAAGACGCATGCGCCCGCGCCCATGGCGCGCTCTTCCCAGTTTGTGCACGACGAGCAGCGTCGCCACGCTGGTGACCTTGGACGCCGCTGTGGGAAGAGTCTCGTGCGTCATTCGCGGGACGAAGGAGGCCAGCCTGCGCACCGAAGTGCTGGCGGAAATGGCACACAACCGCAAGGCCTTGATTGAGCTCCTTCTAACGTGGTTAGAAGTCGGAGCGCGTCACGGTCCATGCAGCTTTCGCCGCCGCCCATGCCAGCGGAAGCTTTGGCACGCGCACAGCTGCTCCTCGATTTTCCTCCTGCTGCGGAAAAGCTCGATGAGTGGAGAGCCGCCATCCGGAACCTCGTCGGCGTCGCCAACAAAGATGATCCGCGACCAGCGGGGCCCTCAGGCCGATGCTCTGTCGAGCCACCGCATGCCAGTGGTGGAAGGACCGGAGGTGCTGCAGCCACGATGCACTCCCCTCTTCCATGCCAGCCACTGCGGGTGCCGGTCCGTCATGATGACGCTTGTGATAACATTTCCATAGCGTCGTCCGACCCACGGACCCACCACGATCAGCGCCAAGTTCTTTGGGAACGAGCCCATGAAGACGCTCGAACCACCATCGAGCGCCGGCGCGATGCGCGCCACTAGTCAGATAGGAGGGCAGGGCCCAATATGGACCACCCAGCGCTGGGAGGCTCCAGTGGCCTACCCTACGAGGTGGGTTGCCCGGCCTTTACCCGTGAGCTGCGGCAGTTCCAGTGGCCGTCCCATCGCACATTCAAGCCCGACGTCGGCGAGAAGTACAACGGAAAGACCCATCCGTCGGAGTTCCTCAGCATCTACACCCTCGCGATGCAAGCCGCTGGAGCCCGCGACAACAAGGTGCTTGCCAATTACTTCCCATTGGCGCTGAAACCCAATGTCATGTCTTGGTTGATGCACTTGCCAGCGGGTTCCATTTCTTCTTGGTTGGATCTGTGTCATGAGTTCGTTGGTGCCTTCACTGGAGGCCAGCAAGCTCATGGCCAGGCGAGCGATCTGCATATCATTCCCCAGAAGGAAGGTGAAAACCTGCGCAAGTACATCCAGAGGTTCAGCCGGGTGCAATACAACATCCCAGATGTTCATCCCGATGTTGTGATCAGCGCGTTCCATCAGAATGGGCGCAACCGCAAGATGCGTGAAGAGCTGGCGATGAACAAGGTTAAAGATATGGCCAAACTTTATGTTCTGGCCGATAGATGCGCCCGAGCTGAAGAGGGAAGGAAGTACCCCAGCGAGGACGCCGGCACGGAAACTTACTCTACGGACGAAGACACCACCGCCCCGACGAAAAAGGGCCAGCGCCGCAACAGGAAGCGTTAGGGCAAGGCCGTGCTTGCTGTCGACGGACCTGACGACACCATCGCCACCAAGAAGGCCAAGGAAGACGACCCCGGCGAAGAAATTGCCGGGTGCGTCGCTTGCCGGGCCTTGGCAGCTGCCGACAAGCAGTATTGCAAGATCCACCACACCAAGGGCCACGACCTCCAGAACTGCCGACAAGTTGAGCTGCTGGCTGAGAAGCAAAAAGCCGAGTACGAGAGGCGGGACAAGGAGAAGGGTCAAGATGGTGCCGAAGGATCCGGCAAGAAGCATGGCGGCCAAGGAGGCCGCCGCGGCAAGGATAACCAGCAAGAGAGGCCCGCTCTAGGCCGCGACAAGAAGCAGGAAGACGACGATCATGACGAGGACGACGAGTCCGGTGAGCATGAGTTGCAGAAGGCTACAGAGGCCATGTGCGTCGATGGTGGCGCCTCGCTGCATACCTCTCACCGCCAGCTCAAGCAGTGGGCGCGTGAGATCACAGCAGCGGAGCCGTCGTTCGACACTCAGAAGCCGATGAAGTGGTCTAGCACGCCTATCATCTTTGACACCGAGGACCACCCTGATCGCACAACTGCGGTCGGGTGTTTGCCATTGTTGGTTTCACCAACGATACGCAACCTCAAGGTGACCAAGATGCTGGTTGACGGCGGGGCTGGTCTGAACTTGATCTCGCCTGTTGTGATCAAAAGGCTGCAAATTCCTGATGAAGACCTCGAGGAGACGGGCACATTTCAAGGGGTCAACCCGGGAAGGAGCCAGCCAAAGGGTAAGGTCACGCTGCCTGTGACATTTGGAGGCAAGTTGAACTACAGGACGGAGAGGATTGTCTTCGATGTAGCCGAGATCCCCTTGCCCTATAATGGGATCCTCGGCCGCCCGGCACTAGCCAAGTTCATGGCGGTGTCGCATTACGCCTACAACACGCTGAAGATGCCTGGGCCGATGACCATCTTCACCGTCCCCTGCTACAAGAAGGATGCACTGATCTGCACCGACCTACTCTACCAGGAAGCAGTTGCAGCAGCTGCCGCCAAGGCACTTGCTCCTGCCGCTGAAGCCCCGGGAGGGAAGAAGAAGACCCGCAAGACCTCTCGCACCCACTCCAGCAAGCGCACCTCTTCGGAGTGTTGTGCTACCATCGAGGACGTGCCAGAGAGCTCCACCGGCAAGAACAAGAAATCCAGAGCTGCACCGCCAGAGACCAAGAAGGTGTCCATCAGGGAGGATGGCATGGGAGGGGCTTTCACAATAAGCTCCACCCTCGATAGCAAATAGGAAGGCGCGCTCGTCACCTTCCTGCGGGCGAATGTTGATTTGTTTGCGTGCCAAGCATCCGACGTCCCCGTCGTTCCCAGAGAGGTGATTGAGCACCACCTTGCTGTCTGTCCTCATGCGCGGCCCGTCAAGCAGAAGGCCAGGAAGCAGGCTTTGGAAAGGCAAGAGTTCATGATAGAGGAGATCAGGAAGTTGGAAGTGGCAGGTTTGGTGAGAGGAGTGCTCCATCCGACGTGGTTGGCCAATCCAGTGGTGGTGTGCAATAAAAACGGGAAGTGGAGGCTGTGTACTGATTACACAGATATCAATAAGGCTTGTCCTAAGTGTTGGGAATCGTAGCATAATTTAAAATTTTCCTACGCTCACCAAGATGCATCTATGGAGTCTACTAGCAACGAGGGGAAAGGAGTGGATCTACATACCCTTGTAGATCGCGAGCGGAAGCGTTCCAATGAACGTGGATGACGGAGTCGTACTCGCCGTGATCCAAATCACCGATGACCGAGTGCCGAACGTACGGCACCTCCGCGTTCAACACACGTACGGTGCAGCGACGTCTCCTCCTTCTTGATCCAGCAAGGGGGGAGGAGAGGTTGATGGAGATCCAACAGCACGACGGCGTGGTGGTGGATGTAGCGGGTCTCCGGCAGGGCTTCGCCGAGCTTCTGCGAGAGAGAAAGAGGTGTTGCAGGGGAGGAGGGAGGCGCCCAAGGCTGTAGATGTTGCTGCCCTCCCTTCCCCCCACTATATATAGGGCCAAGGGAGAGGGGGGGGCGCAGCCTTGCCCCTTCCTCCAAGGAAGGGTGCGGCCAGGGGGGAGTCCTTCCCCCCCAAGGCACCTCGGAGGTGCCTTCCCCTTTTAGGACTCTCCCTTTTTTCTTATCTCCTGCGCATGGGCCTCTTGGGGCTAGTGCCCTTGGCCCATATAGGCCAAGGCGCACCCCTTACAGCCCATGTGGCCCCCCGGGGCTGGTGGACCCCCTTGGTGGACCCCCGGACCCCTTTCGGCACTCCCGGTACAATACCGATAAAGCGCGAAACTTTTCCGGCGACCAAAATAAGACTTCCCATATATAAATCTTTACCTCTGGACCATTCCGGAACCTCTCGTGACGTCCGGGATCTCATCCCGGACTCCGAACAACTTTCGGGTTTCCGCATACATATATCTCTACAACCCTAGCGTCACCGGACCTTAAGTGTGTAGATCCTACGGGTTCGGGAGACATGCAGACATGACCGAGACGCCTCTCCGGTCAATAACCAATAGCGGGATCTGGATACCCATGTTGGCTCCCACATGTTCCACGATGATATCATCGTATGAACCACGGTGTCGAGGATTCAATCAATCCGTATGCAATTCCCTTTGTCAATCGGTATGTTACTTGCCCGAGATTCGATCGTCGGTATCCCAATACCTTGTTCAATCTCGTTACCGGCAAGTCTCTTTACTCGTACCGCAATGCATGATCCCGTGACTAACGCCTTAGTCACATTGAGCTCATTATGATGATGCATTACCGAGTGGTCCCAGAGATACCTCTCCGTTATACGGAGTGACAAATCCTAGTCTCGATCCGTGCCAACCCAACAGACACTTTCGGAGATACCCGTAGTGCACCTTTATAGTCACCCAGTTACGTTTGTGACGTTTGGCACACCCAAAGCACTCCTACGGTATCCGGGAGTTGCACGATCTCATGGTCCAAGGAAAAGATACTTGACATTGGAAAAGCTCTAGCAAACGAAACTACACGATCTTTTATGCTATGCTTAGGATTGGGTCTTGTCCATCACATCATTCTCCTAATGATGTGATCCCGTTATCAATGACATCCAATGTCCATAGTCAGGAAACCATGACTATCTATTGATCAACGAGCTAGTCAACTAGAGGCTTACTAGGGACAGGTTGTGGTCTATGTATTCACACATGTATCACGATTTCCGGACAATACAATTATAGCATGGATAATAGACAATTACCATGAACAAAGAAATATAATAATAACCATTTATTATTGCCTCTAGGGCATATTTCCAACAGTCTCCCACTTGCACTAGAGTCAATAATCTAGTTACATTGTGATGAATCGAACACCCATTGCGTCCTGGTGTTGATCATGTTTTGCCCTAGGGAGAGGTTTAGTCAACGGATCTGCTACATTCAGGTCCGTGTGCACTTTACAAATATCTATGTCTCCATTTTGAACACTTTCACGAATGGAGTTGAAGCGACGCTTGATATGTCTGGTCTTCCTGTGAAACCTGGGCTCCTTCGCAAGGGCAATAGCTCCAGTGTTGTCACAAAAGAGAGTCATTGGGCCCGACGCATTGGGAATCACCCCTAGGTCGGTAATGAACTCCTTCATCCAGACTGCTTCCTGTGCTGCCTCCGAGGCTGCCATGTACTCCGCTTCACATGTAGATCCCGCCACGACGCTTTGCTTGCAACTGCACCAGCTTACTGCTCCTCTATTCAATATATACACGTATCCGGTCTGTGACTTCGAGTCATCCAGATCTGTGTCGAAGCTAGCGTCGACGTAACCCTTTACGACGAGCTCTTCGTCACCTCCATAAACGAGAAACATATCCTTAGTCCTCTTCAGGTACTTCAGGATATTCTTGACCGCTGTCCAGTGTTCCTTACCGGGATTACTTTGGTACCTTCCTACCAAACTTACGGCAAGGTTTACATCAGGTCTGGTACACAGCATGGCATACATAATAGACCCTATGGCCGAGACATAGGGGATGACACTCATCTGTTCTATATCTTTTGCCGTGGTCGGGCATTGAGCCGTGCTCAATTGCACACCTTGCAATACAGGCAAGAACCCCTTCTTGGACTGATCCATACTGAACTTCTTCAATATCTTGTCAAGGTATGTACTCTGTGAAAGACCAATGAGGCGTCTTGATCTATCTCTATAGATTTTGATGCCTAATATATAAGCAGCTTCTCCAAGGTCCTTCATTGAAAAACACTTATTCAAATAGGCCTTTATACTTTCCAAGAATTCTACATCATTTCCCATCAATAATATGTCATCCACATATAATATGAGAAATGCTACAGAGCTCCCACTCACTTTCTTGTAAACACAGGCTTCTCCATAAGTCTGTGTAAACCCAAACGCTTTGATCATCTCATCAAAGCGAATGTTCCAACTCCGAGATGCTTGCACCAGCCCATAGATTGAGCGTTGGAGCTTGCATACTTTGTTAGCATTCTTAGGATCGACAAAACCTTCCGGCTGCATCATATACAACTCTTCCTTAAGGAAGCCGTTAAGGAATGCCGTTTTGACGTCCATCTGCCATATCTCATAATCATAGTATGCGGTAATTGCTAACATGATTCGGACGGACTTCAGCTTCGCTACGGGTGAGAAAGTCTCATCGTAGTCAACCCCTTGAACTTGTCGATAACCCTTAGCGACAAGTCGAGCTTTGTAGATGGTCACATTACCATCTGCGTCCGTCTTCTTCTTAAAGATCCATTTGTTTTCTATGGCTCCCCGCTCATCGGGCAAGTCAGTCAAAGTCCATACTTTGTTTTCATACATGGATTCTATCTCGGATTTCATGGCTTCTAGCCATTTGTCGGAATCCGGGCCCGCCATCGCCTCTTCATAGTTCGAAGGTTCACCGTTGTCTAACAACATGATTTCCAGGACAGGGTTGCCGTACCACTCTGGTGCGGAACGTGTCCTTGTGGACCTACGAAGTTCAGCAACTTGATCTGAAGCTTCATGATCATCATCATTAACTTCCTCCCCAGTCGGTGTAGGCACCACATGAACATTTTCCCGCGCTGCGCTACTTTCCGGTTCGGAAGGGGTGACTATCACCTCATCAAGTTCCACTTTCCTCCCACTCAATTCTTTCGAGAGAAACTCCTTCTCTAGAAAGGACCCGTTCTTTGCAACGAAGATCTTGCCTTCGGATCTGAGGTAGAAGGTATACCCAATAGTTTCCTTAGGGTATCCTATGAAGACGCATTTTTCCGATTTAGGTTCGAGCTTTTCAGGTTGAAGTTTCTTGACATAAGCATCGCATCCCCAAACTTTTAGAAACGACAGCTTAGGTTTCTTCCCAAACCATAATTCATACGGTGTCGTCTCAACGGATTTAGACGGTGCCCTATTTAAAGTGAATGCGGCAGTCTCTAAAGCATAACCCCAAAATGAGAGCGGTAAATCGGTAAGAGACATCATAGATCGCACCATATCCAATAGAGTGCGATTACGATGTTCGGACACACCATTTCTCTGAGGTGTTCCAGGCGGCGTGAGTTGTGAAACTATTCCACATTTCCTTAAGTGTGTACCAAATTCGTGACTTAAATATTCTCCACCACGATCTGATCGTAAGAATTTTATTTTCCTGTCACGTTGATTCTCAACCTCACTCTGAAATTCCTTGAACTTTTCAAAGGTTTCAGACTTGTGTTTCATTAGGTAGACATACCCATATCTACTTAAATAATCAGTGAGAGTGAGAACATAACGATATCCTCCGCGAGCCTCAACACTCATTGGACCACACACATCGGTATGTATGATTTCCAATAAGTTGGTTGCTCTCTCCATTGTTCCGGAGAACGGAGTCTTGGTCATCTTACCCATGAGGCATGGTTCGCACGTGTCAAATGATTCGTAATCAAGAGACTCCAAAAGTCCATCTGCATGGAGCTTCTTCATGCGCTTGACACCAATGTGACCAAGGCGGCAGTGCCACAAGTATGTGGGACTATCGTTATCAACTTTACATCTTTTGGTATTCACACTATGAACATGTGTAACATCACGTTCGAGATTCATCAAAAATAAACCATTGGCCAGCGGGGCATGACCATAAAACATATCTCTCAAATAAATAGAACAACCATTATTCTCAGATTTAAATGAGTAGCCATCTCGAATTAAACGAGATCCAGATACAATGTTCATGCTCAAAGCTGGTACTAAATAACAATTATTGAGGTTTAAAACTAATCCCGTGGGTAGATGCAGAGGTAGCGTGCCAACGGCGATCACATCGACCTTGGAACCATTCCCGACGCGCATCGTCACCTCGTCCTTTGCCAGTCTCCGTTTATTCCGTAGTTCCTGCTTTGAGTTACAAATATGAGCAACCGCACCGGTATCAAATACCCAGGAGCTACTACGAGTACTGGTAAGGTACACATCAATTACTTGTATATCACATATACCTTGGGTGTTGCCGGCCTTCTTCTTGTCCGCTAAATATTTGGGGCAGTTCCGCTTCCAGTGACCACTTCCCTTGCAATAAAAGCACTCAGTCTCGGGCTTGGGTCCATTCTTTGACTTCTTCCCAGTAACTGGCTTACCGGGCGCGGCAACTCCCTTGCCGTCCTTCTTGAAGTTCTTCTTACCCTTGCCCTTCTTGAACTTAGTGGTTTTATTCACCATCAACACTTGATGTTCTTTTCTGATCTCTACCTCAGCTGATTTCAGCATTGAATATACCTCGGGAATGGTCTTTTCCATCCCCTGCATATTGTAGTTCATCACAAAGCTCTTGTAGCTTGGTGGAAGCGACTGGAGGATTCTGTCAATAACCGCATCATCCGGGAGATTAACTCCCAGCTGAGACAAGCGGTTGTGCAACCCAGACATTCTGAGTATGTGCTCACTAACAGAACTGTTCTCCTCCATTTTACAGCTGAAGAGCTTGTCGGAGACATCATATCTCTCGACCCGGGCATGAGCTTGAAAAACCAGTTTCAGCTCCTCGAACATCTCATATGCTCCATGTTTCTCAAAACGCTTTTGGAGACCCGGTTCTAAGCTGTAAAGCATGCCGCACTGAACGAGGGAGTAATCATCAGCACGCTGCTGCCAAGCATTCATAACGTCTTGGTTCTCAGGGATTGGTGCTTCACCTAGCGGTGCTTCTAAGACATAATCTTTCTTGGCTGCTATGAGGATGATCCTCAGGTTCCGGACCCAGTCCGTATAGTTGCTGCCATCATCTTTCAGCTTGGTTTTCTCTAGGAACGCATTGAAATTGAGGACAACATGGGCCATTTGATCTACAATACACAGTGTAAAGATTTAGACTAAGTTCATGATAATTAAGTTCATATAATCAAATTATTTAATGAACTCTCACTCAGATAGACATCCCTCTAGTCATCTAAGTGAAACATGATCCGAATTCGACTAGGCCGTGTCCGATCATCACGTGAGACGGACTAGTCAAGATCGGTGAACATCTCCATGTTGATCGTATCTTCTATACGACTCATGCTCGACCTTTCGGTCCTCCGTGTTCCGAGGCCATGTCTGTACATGCTAGGCTCGTCAAGTGAACCTAAGTGTATTGCGTGTGTTCCGAGGCCATGTCTGTACATGCTAGGCTCGTCAACACCCGTTGTATTCGAACGTTAGAATCTATCACACCCGATCATCACGTGGTGCTTCGAAACAATGAACATTCGCAACGGTGCACAGTTAGGGTGAACACTTTCTTGAAATTATTATAAGGGATCATCCTATTTGCTACCGTCGTTCTAAGCAAATAAGATGCAAAAACATGATAAACATCACATGCAATCAAATAGTGACATGATATGGCCAATATCATCATGCTCCTTTGATCTCCATCTTCGGGGCACCATGATCATCTTTGTCAGCGGCATGACACCATGATCTCCATCATCATGATCTCCATCATTGTGTCTTTATGAAGTCGTCACGCCAACGATTACTTCTACTTGTATGGCTAACGCGTTTAGCAACAAAGTAAAGTAAATTACATGGCGTTATTCAATGACACGCAGGTCATGCAAAATAATAAAGACAACTCCTATGGCTCCTGCCGGTTGTCATACTCATCGACATGCAAGTCGTGATTCCTATTACAAGAATATGATCAATCTCATACATCACATATATCATTCATCACATCTTCTGGCCATATCACATCACATAGCACTTGCTGCAAAAACAAGTTAGACGTCCTCTAATTGTTGTTGCAAGTTTTTACGTGGTTTGTAGGTTTCTAGCAAGAACGTTTCTTACCTACGTATGACCACAACGTGATTTGCCAATTTCTATTTACCCTTCATAAGGACCCTTTTCATCGAATCCGTTCCGACTAAAGTAGGAGAGACAGACACCCGCTAGCCACCTTATGCAACTAGTGCATGTCAGTCGGTGGAACCAGTCTCACGTAAGCGTACGTGTAAGGTCGGTCTGGGCCGCTTCATCCTACAATGCCGCCGAAACAAGAAACGACTAGTAGCGGCAAGAAGAATTGGCAAACTCAACGCCCACAACTGCTTTGTGTTCTACTCGTGCATAGTAACTACGCATAGACCTGGCTCATGATGCCACTGTTGGGAATCGTAGCATAATTTAAAATTTTCCTACGCTCACCAAGATGCATCTATGGAGTCTACTAGCAACGAGGGGAAAGGAGTGGATCTACATACCCTTGTAGATCGCGAGCGGAAGCGTTCCAATGAACGTGGATGACGGAGTCGTACTCGCCGTGATCCAAATCACCGATGACCGAGTGCCGAACGTACGGCACCTCCGCGTTCAACACACGTACGGTGCAGCGACGTCTCCTCCTTCTTGATCCAGCAAGGGGGAGGAGAGGTTGATGGAGATCCAACAGCACGACGGCGTGGTGGTGGATGTAGCGGGTCTCCGGCAGGGCTTCGCCGAGCTTCTGCGAGAGAGAAAGAGGTGTTGCAGGGGAGGAGGGAGGCGCCCAAGGCTGTAGATGTTGCTGCCCTCCCTTCCCCCCACTATATATAGGGCCAAGGGAGAGGGGGGGCGCAGCCTTGCCCCTTCCTCCAAGGAAGGGTGCGGCCAGGGGGGAGTCCTTCCCCCCCAAGGCACCTCGGAGGTGCCTTCCCCTTTTAGGACTCTCCCTTTTTTCTTATCTCCTGCGCATGGGCCTCTTGGGGCTGGTGCCCTTGGCCCATATAGGCCAAGGCGCAACCCTTACAGCCCATGTGGCCCCCCGGGGCTGGTGGACCCCCTTGGTGGACCCCCGGACCCCTTTCGGCACTCCCGGTACAATACCGATAAAGCGCGAAACTTTTCCGGCGACCAAAATAAGACTTCCCATATATAAATCTTTACCTCCGGACCATTCCGGAACCTCTCGTGACGTCCGGGATCTCATCCGGGACTCCGAACAACTTTCGGGTTTCCGCATACATATATCTCTACAACCCTAGCGTCACCGGACCTTAAGTGTGTAGACCCTACGGGTTCGGGAGACATGCAGACATGACCGAGACGCCTCTCCGGTCAATAACCAATAGCGGGATCTGGATACCCATGTTGCCTCCCACATGTTCCACGATGATATCATCGGATGAACCACGGTGTCGAGGATTCAATCAATCCGTATGCAATTCCCTTTGTCAATCGGTATGTTACTTGCCCGAGATTCGATCGTCGGTATCCCAATACCTTGTTCAATCTCGTTACCGGCAAGTCTCTTTACTCGTACCGCAATGCATGATCCCGTGACTAACGCCTTAGTCACATTGAGCTCATTATGATGATGCATTACCGAGTGGGCCCAGAGATACCTCTCCGTTATACGGAGTGACAAATCCCAGTCTCGATCCGTGCCAACCCAACAGACACTTTCGGAGATACCCGTAGTGCACCTTTATAGTCACCCAGTTACGTTGTGACGTTTGGCACACCCAAAGCACTCCTACAGTATCCGGGAGTTGCACGATCTCATGGTCCAAGGAAAAGATACTTGACATTGGAAAAGCTCTAGCAAACAAAACTACACGATCTTTTATGCTATGCTTAGGATTGGGTCTTGTCCATCACATCATTCTCCTAATGATGTGATCCCGTTATCAATGACATCCAATGTCCATAGTCAGGAAACCATGACTATCTGTTGATCAACGAGCTAGTCAACTAGAGGCTTACTAGGGACAGGTTGTGGTCTATGTATTCACACATGTATCACGATTTCCGGACAATACAATTATAGCATGAATAATAGACAATTACCATGAACAAAGAAATATAATAATAACCATTTATTATTGCCTCTAGGGCATATTTCCAACACTAAGGACCCCTTCCCGTTGCCACGCATTGACCAGATTGTTGACTCCACGGCCGGGTGTGATATGTTATCATTCCTTGACGCCTACTCAGGATACCACCGGATCTTCATGACAAGAGAAGACGAAGAAAAGACAGCATTCATCACCCCATGTGGTACGTATTGCTTTTTATGGATGCCTTTCGGGTTGAAGAGTGCTGGCTCAACATTTGCAAGAGCAGTCCAAATTGGTTTTGAGCCCCAGCTGCATAGGAATATGGAAGCATATATGGATGACATAGTGGTCAAAACCAAAGACAGGGCAACACTTGTACAAGAGTTAGAAGAGACGTTTGCAAACCTGCGCAAGATCAACCTCAAGTTGAACCCTGAGAAGTGTGTCTTCGGCGTTCCGTCCGACAAACTTCTCGGGTTCTTTGTGTCACAGCGTGGGATCGAGGCGAACCCAGACAAGATCAAGGCTATCGAGCAAATTGAGGCGCCCAAGCGGATCAAGGATGTGCGTCGGCTCACTGGCTGCGTTGCCGCCATGAGCAGATTCATCTCCAAGTCTGCCGAGCGCGCCCTTCCCTTTTTCAAAATCTTGAAAAAGGCGGGACCAATGGAATGGACCCCAGAGGCCGAAGCAGCGCTACAGGATTTGAAGAAATACCTCTCCTCTACGCCGATACTAGTCACGCCTAAACCACAAGAGCCATTGCTGCTGTACCTAGCGGCAACGAATCAAGTGGTCAGCGCCGCGCTAGTGGCACAGAGGGAGGTCGACGAAGAGGCAGTAGCAACGGCAGGACTGGCAGATGGCGAGCCAGAGATACCCCCGGCAGAGCCTGGTGCCGGCAAGGAGAGGCCCTCGGCAGAGTTTGACGTTGGCAGGACAGGGCCTGCGCAACCAAAAGAAGTGGTGCAAATGAAGAAGATGATGCAGCACCCACTTATTTTGTCAGCTCCCTCTTGCAAGGGGCTAGGTCAAGGTACTTCGGTGTGCAGAAATTGCTCTTCGGCCTCCTTATGGCCTCGAGGAAGCTGCGTCATTACTTCCAAGCACATGAATCACTGTCGTCACCCGCCTCCCGTTGCAACGGATACTGCACAATCCAGACACAACCGGGAGGATTGTGGAGTGGGCCTTGGTGCTGTTGAGCTTTGGTTTGAAGTTTGAAAGTACTTCGACGATCCAGAGCAGAGTCTTGGCGGAGTTCATTGCGGAATGGACTTCAACGACCGACGAAGAAATCCAGGAGACCACTCTCCCCGGCAAGGAAGAAAGTTGCAACTGGATCATGTACTTTGACAGGGCTTTCTCGCTACAAGGCGCCGGTGCTGGTGTGCTGCTCGTCGCACCCACCGGAGAGCACCTCAAGTATGTGATCCAGATGCACTTTCCCAGGGAGATGTCCACGAACAACACTACTGAATACGAGGGGTTGCTTGCCAGTCTCAGGATCGCGGCAGACCTCGGGGTTACGAAGCTCATCGTCAGGGGTGATTCACAACTTGTCGTCAGTCAAGTCAACAAAGATTATCAGAGCGCATTGATGGAGGCCTACGTAGATGAGGTGAGGAAGCTGGAAGAGCGCTTTGATGGTATACAAGCAGAGCACGTTCCCCGAGCAGAGAACGACATCGTTGATTACCTGTCGAAGCGCGCTGCCTTCAAACTACCTGTGGAACCAGGTACTTTTGTGCTTCAGTTAACTCAACCATCCGTTCAACCATCAACAGAGCAGAACAAGCGGAGGAAATCAGGCCCAGACAAGTACTTTCCCACCGAGCTCCCAGGAGCCACCGGCAAGGATGCTGCCGTGGACACTAAGCCTGCCATGGGGCAACCGACTCCGGCAGGGCATCAAGCCCTGGCCGTAGAGACGACCGCTCTCGTGGCGGAGGAAATGCCTTTAGTCCTTACCGTCGAGCCCCAGGCTCCGGCATGGGCACAGCATACCGTCCGATTCCTCCAGACAGGGGAACTTCCTGAGGAGTAGGAAGAAGCAGAAAAAGTAGCCCATCGGTCTGCCATTTATCAGTTCGTCGACGACGTCCTGTACAGAAAAAGATCGATCGATGTGAAATTGAAGTGCGTCCCCCGGGAGGAAGGGCTGGAGCTATTGGCAGAGATACATGGAGGCATATGTGGCTCCCACATAGGGTCGAGGGCCCTTGCCGGCAAGGTTTCTTCTGGCCCACTGCCCTCCAGGATGCAACGGCACTAGTAACCAAGTGTGAAGCGTGTCAGTTCCATTCGAAGAAGCTTCATCAACCAGCTCAAGCCATTCAAACAATTCCTCCCTCCTGGCCAATTTTGGTATGGGGGCTCGACATACTGGGCCCTTTCCCCCGTGCTGTCGGGGGATTTGAGTACTTGTACGTTGCCATCGACAAGTTCACAAAGTGGCCGGAGGTGGAGGCACTGAGGAAGGTGACAGCACAGTCAGCCGTCAAGTTCTTCAAGGGGCTAGTCTGCCGTTTCGGTGTGCCAAACAGAATCATCACCGACAACAACACGTAGTTCACAAGCCACACCTTCATGGAACACATCCAGGACCTCGGCAGCAAGCCCTGTTTCGCTTTCGTGGCGCACCCACGGAGCAACGGCCAGGCGGAGAGGGCAAATGCTGAAGTACTACGAGGCCTGAGAACAAAGACTTTTGACAAACTGCACAAGAGCGGAAGGCGCTGGATTGATGAGTTGCCGGCGGTTCTTTGGTCAATCAGAACGACACCAAATCGAGCCACCGGCTAGACACCCTTTACCCTGTTATACGGGGCAGAAGCAGTTCTCCCCACAGAACTCACATACGGGTCACCCCGAGTGCTCGCTTATGACGATTTTGAGCAAGAGCAATTGCGGCAAGATGACGCAACGCTCCTCGAGGAAGATGGTCTTCGGGTGGCTGTGAGAGCAGCGCGCTACCAGCAAGCCTTGCGCCGCTACCATAGCCGCAAGGTTCATGCCCGAAGCTTTGAGGAAGGCGACCTTGTTCTTTGGCGCGTTCAGTCGGCCAAGAATTCCAACAAGTTGACGCCAAAGTGGGAAGGCCCTTATCGGGTAATACGAGTCACCAGGCCTGGCGTAGTCCGCCTGGAGGCCGAAGATGCTATTCCAGTGAGCAACTCCTGGAACATTGAACATCTTCGCAAGTTTTACCCATAAGGCGCGGTTGTCGGGCCCCCCGGCAAACCACCTTTTGTACAAGCCTTGCCGGCAAGGCATGTAACCCTCTATACAAAGCCAGGCGCAAACCCTGAGCATAAATAAATGAAGCGCTGGTGCCCTAAGTTTTAGCATGCATGCTAGGTTAAGTCTCTCCCTTGGTTAGGGTTGATAGTGCTTAGCGGCGACTAACCCCTAGCATAGAGGTCGAGTGTGCGTCTCTCTGTTCCTTTCCGTCCTCTTTGGTTCGTAGGGTACATGGACATTTCTGCTGAGCTATTTGGAAGAAAGAGAACAAGCCGCACTCCGGCCCCAGCAAGCCAGGGTTGCCAGGGGCTGCAGATTCAGGTAAGTCTTTTATCCTCTATTGTGCATTTCCGTATGAAGTTGGGACATATGAAGCCTCGTTTTGCTCCTAGACCACCGTGCTCCCCCTTTTTTCCTGTACCCAAGTCCCTGGGCCGGAACCGGATCGTAGTCGCAGTGGCAAGGAAATAAACGAAGGGCCTAACTCTACTTCGCCCCTGCCTCTGCCAAGAGCGTGAGAATGGTCGACTAAAGTAAGGGGACAGCAAGGCCTGTTGCCGAGCAACAATGTTTATCTTAAAAATAACAAGGATTCATTCCTTGGCATGGGCCTCGCTCACGCACAAAGAACCCGACAAGCACCCTTTTTCATTAAAAACATCCCATACAGGTACAGTTCATACGGAATAAAAAACATGAGCAAGGGGATTACAAGTCTTAAAATTAACAAGTGCCTGCAGGCTTGCAAACTAAAAAGAGGCAAGATGCCCGTAATCCTTTTCTTATCCCTATCGTCAGGATATGGAACAAGATAGCAGGAGGGCAAAAAGAGCGCCTAGGCAAGGTACGAGGATCAGAAGGCACCAAGGGAACATCCCGGTGCCGGGAGAGGAGCTGGAAGATGAGGCAGCGGGCCGACAATACACGACGAAGGCGTCGGTGCCCGCGTACTCTGACTTGACGGCCGCCACCCGCCTTCTTCGCCTTCTCCGACCCTCCTACGCCAGCCTCCCAAGGAGGCGACAGGGAACGCGCCGATGGAGAGCTTGACAAGAAAGGCCTGCGGTAGGGCGCGTGGCCGAGGGAAGGACGATGCGGTCAGTCGGAGTCGAGGTCGGCGTCCCGCCGTTCGACGCCCTCGTCGTCGCTGTCGCTGTCCTCCTCGTCACTCCCGCTTGAGGAGGAATCTTCATGGTCGGAGGAGCTCTCCACGCAGCACTTTAGGCGAGTTCCAAGAGCTCCAAAGACCTTGACGGAGAGCAGGCCGTTCTCCATTAACTTGAAATAGAGGACGAGCCCCGCCGTCAGGCGGTGGACACGAGCGAACGTCTTCCATCCATGACGAAGGTACATGACATGAGGAGCGGGGAAGTCGACGTCGACCCGCGTGCCGCCGTTCCCGCAGCCCCTCATGTGCAACCTGAGGGTCTGGGGCGGATCGAGCTCCATCTCCTGAGCAAATGGGGTAGGGAGACGAAGACGACAACGCGGTGGCTGGTGCAGCCCGATGAAGAACTCACGGGGCTGGTCCCTGACGTGGCCCTCCATTGGGGGAGGCATCGCTGACGGAGGCGAGGCCGGTGCGCCGCCCCATCCCCCTCTTCCCCGAGCGCCACGGCGACCTCGGCCTCGCCCCCTCCCCCTTCCTCTCGTGGCCGGCTCCACCGCCACGAGCTCTTGGGAAGGAGGGACGCTGTCGAGCAGCGACCCTTGCCGCCACCGTTGAAGAGCCGGCGCCCCCTCTCACCAAGGCATATGGAAGAAAGAAGCCGAAGTGAATGGAGGCAGATGATGAAAGGATGTGGGGTGCCATCACCCTCCCCCTTCTTATAAAGGGGCGGGGTCGGGGCTCGGCCGCCCCACTCGACCAATCCGGCCATCGGGGGCGCGGGGAATCGAGACAGACCCGCTACCCCAATCAGCGACGGCCCGGTTTCCCACCTCCACCGCCTGCCACCTGCCTGGGGGACACATGGTGAGCAAGTAGAATCGAGGGGACGGGGGAAGCGACCATTCCCCACCCCGTGATTGTGGGGCACGGACGCCTTGAAGACCACGACCCAAGTCCACCCAGTAAATGAGTCGTGCCTCTGCGTCTCCCTCTTTTTATGGGGAAGGCGCGAGCCGCCTCTTTACCACGGTGTGACGCATGCGTGTGGGAACCGCCCCACGCATGACCGCCACGTCACGCACGACCCCCCACGTCGCGCGTTCAACGCGGATTGTGGGGAAGCGCAGCGGACGAAAAGTTACCGCGGTAAAAATCCGCCCCCTCCTGCCCGCGCACCGTTCTGGGCCTGGCCCAACAACGTGTCGCGCTTATGTGTGGCCCAGGCCTGGCGGCTCCTGTCGGTGTACAAAAGTAGGGGCTCTCCTTTTTTACCCCTTTACTTGTGCACGGGCAGTCGGAGCAGTGCCCACGGCCATACTAAGCAGGGCAGAGGAGGGAAGCCGAAGGCACAAAGCGACCAGAAGCAACGCCAAGACCAATAGACTGCAGAGAGCAAAGCGGCAAGGCGAACTCCCCCGGCAAGGCCCTTGCCGGGGCAGCCTCCGCGGCCCCGGCAAAGAGCCTTTGCCGGGGCAGCTTGCCCAACACCAGCAGAGCGAGCCACCCTTGAGCCCGGGGGTTCCAATGCCGCCAACAACCACAATGGAACCAGGGCTCGGGAGGCACCTCCGTGGTGGCATGCAGATCTTTGTCAAGATCATAAAAACACAAGATCAGATGAGTACCAGTAGACGATGATCCTCGAAGAGATCCTAGCCGAGGAAATCCATGAGACCCCGGCAAGACGCTTTCCTGGGAAGACAACGATGCCACGGCAAGACCCTTGTCGGGGCCCCGGCAAGGCCCTTGCCGAAGGCACCTACGGGGCCACGGCCAGGCCCACGTCCGCGAAGGCTCCACCACCGTCCCCATGCAGCTGCCAGCTCAACCAGCTGAGCAGGCACCTGCGTGGTGACGAGCGGCCTCCACGACCAACCCAGCAAGCACCTGCGTGGTGGCATGCAGATCTTCGTGAAGGCTCCACCACCGCGCCTGCCCAGCAGCCAGCCAACGTGGAGCTATGATGCCTCGTCAGCTCGAACGTGTGTCGAAGCCAGGCGAGGCGGCGACAGCTGGGACGTGCTTCCTTGCCGTCCCCGATAAGCGAGAGGGGCATGTCGGCAGCGCATTAAATGTGTTTTGTCCGGCGGTGCCAGGAGATAGACTCATCGACTGTAGACCTTTCCACCTCCTGTGTGCCACTGTGGCAAACCCTTTTTCCTATAAAAGGAGGCCCGAGGCGACCAGGAGAAGGATTCGGATCTTTTGGGCAAGCCACACCCCGTAGCTAGCTCAAGAACACAAGAACACTCAAATACATCCACCAAAGCAAGACTAGGGTATTACGCGTCTTCGCGGCCTGAACCTGGGTAAACGATCTTTGTGCTTCCTGTCAGACCCGCTCTTTGCACAACCCCGCACCCGCCAACCGTAGAAGGGATCCCTGTGATCCCATAGGTGTCGTTTCCACCGACAAAGAACAATGAAATCTATGGGCACATAATTCCTATTTGCAAGAATAAGAACATCATTAATTATTCCCATAGGCTTTTTAATAGTAGAATCCGCCAAGTGCAAATTCAAAGAACACGATTCAATATCGGTAAGACCAAGCACATCACATAAAGATTTCGGAATTGTAGAACCACTAGCACCCAAGTCACACAAAGCAAGACACTCATAATTTTTAATCTTGACTTTGATAGTAGGTTCCCATTCATCATGCAATTTTCTAGTAATTGAAACTTCTAATTCCAATTTTTCTTCAAGAGCTTTCATCATAGCATCAACAATATGTTTAGTAAAAGCTTTATTTTGTTCATAGGCATGGGGTGAATTTATCATGGATTGCAACAAAGAAATACAATAAAGCAAAGATCAACTATCATAATTAAATTCTTTGTAATGCAAAAGAGTGGGCACATCACTAGCTAAAGTTTTGACATCTTCAAACCCACTTTTATCAATTTTCTCAACAAGATTTTCACCCTCCGAAATATTGGGACGCCTTCTACCTAAAGTTGACTCTTCTCCAGTCCCTTTTTCATCAATCTTAACTTTACTAAACAAGGAATCAATATAAGAAACACCAATCATTTTAAGATCTTCATCACTTTTACGAAAGAAATCACTAGAAAACGCTTTTTCTAAAAATTCTCTTTTAGCTCTAAGCATAGCGGTTCTTTTCTTACTTTCATCCATAGAAACATAAATAGATTTAATTTATTCATCTACTTTAGGCCCAAAAAATTTCATCTTTAGATTTTCCACGTCAAGAGCAATTCTATCAACACTTCTAGACAAATCACCATCTTACTCAACTTTTCTTCTATGGATGTGTTGAAAACTTTTTGTGTGTTGATAAATTCTTTAATATTATTCTCAAGATCAGAGGTGTTCCTATTATTATTATAAGATTGATTTCCATAGGAATTACCATAATTATTAGAGGAATTACTAGGAGAAGGCCTAGGATTAAAATTACCTCTATAAGCATTGTTGTTGAAATTATTTCGAGAGATAAAATTCACATCAATGGCATCACTATTTTTCTCAATCAAAGTAGAAAAAGGCATATCATTAAAATCAATAGGAGCACTTTTACTAGCAACCAATTTCATAAGAGCATCAACTTTTTCACTCAAAGAAGAAATTTCTTCAACCGAATTAACTTTTTTACTAGTAGGAGCCCTTTCGGTATGCCATTGTGAATAATTTGCCATGATATTATCAAGCAATTTGGTGGCTTCACCCAAAGTAATTTCCATAAAAGTTCCACCCACGACGGAATCTAAAAGATTACGAGAAACAAAATTCAATCCCGCATAAAAAATTTGTATGATCATCCAAAGATTTAACGCATGAGTTGGGCAATTCCTTAGCATCATTTTCATCCTTTCCCAAGATTGTGCAACATGTTCATGTTCAAGTTGCTTGAAATTCATGATATGGGTTCTAAGGGAAATAATTTTTGCGGGAGAAAAATACTTTGTGATAAAAGCATCCTTGCACTTATTCCAAGAATCGATACTATCGCGAGGCAAAGAAGAGAACCAAATTTTTGCAGAATCACGCAAAGAAAACGGAAATAATTTCATCTTCACCACATCATTGTCCACATCTTTTCTCTTTTGCATATCGCATAATTCCACGAAGGTATTAAGATGGGACGCGACATCCTCATTAGGAGTACCAGAAAATTTATCTTTCATAACAAGATTCTGCAAAGCAGTATTAAGATTACAAGTCTCCGCACTAGTGGCTGGAGGAGCAAGCGGAGTGCCAATAAAATCATTGTTGTTGGTATTTGAGAAATCACATAACTTGGTGTTCTCTTGAGTCATGATGACCTCACAATAAGATTGCACTAAAAAAATAGATTCGGCAAGAAAACGGCGAACGAAAAAAGAGGGGCGAATAAAATGGCAATTTTGTGTGAAGTGGGGGAGAAGAAAACGAGAGGCAAATGGCAAATAATGTAAATTGTGAGGGGGTGAGATTTGTGATTAGGAACTTGGTATATGTTGAAGATCCTCCCCGGCAATGGCGCCATAAATGGCGTGTTGACGGGAGGCTATCTTGACTTGATTCTCCCCGGCAACGGCGCCAGAAATTCCTTTTGATGTCGCATGAAGCTACGTCGGAATTTCCCCAAAGAGGAAGGGTGATGCAGCACAGCGGCGGTAGGTATTTCCCTCAGATATGAAACCAAGGTTATCGAACTAGTAGGAGAACCAAGCAACACAACATAAACAGCCCCTGCACACAAATAACAACACCTCGCAACCAGACGTGTTAAAGGGGTTTTCAATCCCTTTCGGGTAACGCGCCAGAAACGGTGCATGGACGGTAGAAAGTTGCAATAGATAGAATAAATAGATCGCAAATAAAATAAAGTGCAACAAAGTATTTTTGTATTTTTGGTTTAATAGATCTGAATAAAAAGTGCAAATAAAATAGATCGCAAAGCAAATATATGAGAAAGAAGACCCGGTGGCCGTAGGTTTCACTAGTGGCTTCTCTCGAGAAAGATAGCAAATGGTGGGTAAACGAATTACTGTTGGGCAAGTGATAGAACCTCAAATAATAATGACGATATCCAGGCAATGATCATTACATAGGCATCACGTCCAAGATTAGTAGACCGACTCCTGCCTGCATCTACTACTATTACTCCACATATCAACCGCTATCCAGCATGCATCTAGTGTATTAAGTTCATGGAAAAACGGAGTAATGCAATAAGAACGATGACATGATGTAGACAAGATCTATCCATGTAGAGATAGACCCCCATCGTTTTATCCTTAGTAGCAACGATACATACGTGTCGTTTCCCTTTTTGTCACTGGGATCAAGCACCGTAAATAGATCAAGTTGGACAAACAAAACCCAAATATCGGAGAAGAAATACGAGGCTATAAGAGATCATGCATATAAGAGATCAAAGAAACTCAAATAACTTTCATGGATATAAAAAGATATGACTCATCATAAACTCAAAGTTCATCAGATCCCAACAAACACACCCAAAAAGAGTTACATCATATGGATCTCCAAGAGACCATTGTATTGAGAATTCAGCGAGAGAGAAAGCAATCTAGCTACTAACTACGAACCTGAAGGTCTACAAAGAACTACTCATGCATCATCGAAGAGGCACCAATGGAGGTGGTGAACCCCATCCGAGATGGTGTCTAGATTGGATCTGGTGGTTCTGGACTCTGCGGCGGCTGTATGAATATTTCATTGACTCCCCTAGGGTTTCTGGAATATTTTGGGGTATTTATAGAGAAAAGAGGCGGTTCGGGGGGGCACCCGAGGTGGGCACAACCCACCAGGGCACGCCTGGGCCTCCTGGCGCGCCCTGGTGGGTTGTCCCCTCCTCGGGACTCCCCCCAGGTGTAACCAGGGCCCAATATCTTCCTTCTGGTCCATAAAAAATCTCCGCGAAGTTTCGTGGCATTTGGACTCCGTTTGATATTGATTTCCTGCGATGTAAAAAATATGGAAAAAACAGCAACTGGCACTTGGCACTATGTCAATAGGTTAGTACCAAAAAATGATATAAAATGATTATAAAACATCCAAGATTGATAATAAAATAGCATGGAACAATCAAAAAATTAAGATACGTTGGTGACGTATCACTGTTGTCAGTGCTAGAGCAACTGCCGATGCTCGATCCGTTGCTGAAGGTGGTACCGATGTGCAAGACAACGGCGATCGTGTCTGGTCTGCTATGATCAGCTTTCTAACTTTTCTAGGATCTGTGACCGTGATCCAGTCTTTTTCTTCATTTCTTTTAAATGCGAGAAGGACTAATTGTGCCGTGTTTGTTAAACCAAACTGGAGTTCATCATAGGGATTCAGCTTGTACTCAGACAACAGACTGATCCAATTTTTTCTAGTAATATAAGTGATGGACAGTGCCTTCGTTACTGACACGACATAAGAAGTGAAACCTGCAAAAATAGCCATCGTAGAGCAAACCAAACGGTTTATTCTGTGATGAATGTCACATGGCAAAATGTAACGCCCACGATGCGGCTATATCTCCCACATGTCGAGGCACGACTTAGAGGCATAACCGCATAGTGGTTTTGTCGCAAGAAGGGTCATCTTCACACAATCCCATGTAATGAACAAGAATGGGATAAAGAGTTGGCTTACAATCGCACTTCACACAATACATAAATATATTTCATACATCATCCAAAATACACACATAGACCGTCTACGGTCAAGATCCAAATGAAAATAAGATAACCCCAAATGCTAGATCCCCGATCGTCCCAACTGGGCTCCACTACTGATCATCAGGAAAAGACACATAGTAACGACCACGTTCCTCATCGAACTCCCACCTGAGATCGATCCCATCATCTGCACTGGCATCGTCGGCACCTGCAACTGTTTTGGTAGAATCTGTGAGTCACGAGGACTCAGCAATCTCACACCCGCGAGATCAAGACTATTTAAGCTTGTAGGAAAGGATGGTGTAATGAGGTGGAGCTGCAGCAGGCACTAAGCATATATGGTGGCTAACATACGCAAATGAGAGCGAGAATAGAAGCAACGGAACGGTCGTCATCTAGAAATGGCCAAGAAGTGATCCTGAACTCCTACTTACGTCATTCATAACTCAAACCGTGTTCACTCCCCGGACTCCGCCGAGAAGAGACCATCACGGCTACACACACAGTTGATGTATTTTAATTGGGTCAAGTGACAAGTTCTCTACAACCGGACATTAACAAATTCCCAACTGCCTCATAACCGCGGGCCCGGCTTTTGAAAGATAATACCCTGCAGGGGTGTCCCAACTTAGCCCATCATAAGCTCTCACGGTCAACGAAGGATAAACCTTCTCCCGGAAAGACCCGATCAGTCTCGAAATCCCGGTTTACAAGACATTTCGACAATGGTAAAACAAGACCAGCAAAGCCACCCGAATGTGCCGACAAATCCCGATAGGAGCTGCACATATCTCATTCTCAGGGCACACCGGATGGGCAAGACGTTGGGTTGGCATAGACCCTGGTTGCCCGGGGGCGCCGGACATCGCCCAGTTTGGGCCAGCACTCGAAGGAACACTGGTCCCGGGGTTAAAATAAAGATGACCCTCAGGATCGCGAAAACCCGGGGGAAAGGCTTAGGTGGAAAATGGTAAAACCAATGTTGGGCCTTGCTGGAGGAGTTTTATTCAAGGCAAACTATCAAGGGGGACCCATAAATCACCCAACCGCATAAGTAACGCAAACTCAAGGAACATAATACCGGTATGACAGAAACTAGGGCGGCAAGAGTGGAACAAAACACCAGGCATAAGGCCGAGCCTTCCACCCTTTACCAAAATATATAGATGCATTAATTAAATAAGAGATATTGTGATATCCCAACATATCCATGTACCAACATGGAACCAACTTCAACTTCACCTGCAACTAGCAACGCTATAAGAAGGGCTGAGCAAAAGCGGTAACTTAGCCAAACAATTGTTTGCTAGGAAAGGATGGTTAGGGGCTGACATGGCAATATGGGAGGCATGATATAACAAGTGATAGGTAGCGCAACATGGCAATAGAACGAACAACTAGCAAAGCAAAGATAGAAGTGATTTCGAGGGGTGGTCATCTTGCCTGCAAGGTTCTCAGAGTTGTCGAAAGCTTGATCCTCGTAAGCATACTCAACAGGTTCCTCGTTCACGAACTCGTCTCCCGGCTCTACCCAAGACAAGAACACAAGCAATGGAACCACAATCAACCACGAGAAATGCACAAGCAACATGATGCAAAACATGTATAATATGCAAGATATGATATGCGATGCATATGCGTGCTCCGGAAGAAAAATGATGAACAAGGCAGTAACTTGGCAAACCAAGCATGCCACTGGAAAGATGAGATGATTTCGGTCGAAATCGATATAAAGATCACCGGAAACGGATGCACGGTTTGCAAATGGCAAGCAAAACAAGAATGACACGAATCTGCGATTAACAACATGATAGCACTTAGAATGCAACAAGTAACAATGCTACAGCACTCCAACATAGCAACAAAGCATATGGCAGTAATCTACAGGAGATTCTTGACAAAATATGAACAGTGAGCTACGGCTAGTTCACAACATAACAAGCTCAAACAAGCATGGCAAAAGTGCAAAAGATAACAGGTTCACAGACTTAGTGAAATTACTGGACATGCCTGAAAACAGCATCAGGTAGCAATGTTCAGAGCACGAAATGAACATGCTACAGGAACTTAACATGACAAAACAAGGCATGGAAGTATTCTACTAAATGCATATGACAAAAGTCCCTTACTGACCATAAGCCAAAAAGGACCAGAAGATATGATGGCAAGCATGTAAACAGAGCATGGCAGAAACAATAATATGAAGGCATCTTGGTGAGCTTGATGCACTCACCACAAAGCAATGCATAAAAAAACTAGCATACCTACAGCAAGATGGCATGTTTATGAAGCTATCCATGGCAATAACAAAAGCATAGCATGTATGGATCAACTACAACAAGCTTGGCAAAATTGAATAACACGTAAACAATCTGCCAGAAATATTTTATAGCAAAAGTAGAGCAAGATAGAGTCATGCTATTGTGCTCCATAATTGCAAAAAAGGGCAGGAATGGATCAATTACAACAATATGTACAAAACATCCTTACTGAACATCACCAAAATATGCATGGATCTCTCTGTAGCATCAAGTTTACATCGGAAACATTACGGAGCCTAGTTTGCATGCTTGTTCTAGTCACCACAGAGATCACAATAATACATGGCATACACCACTGGAAAGATGGCATTGCATACAACAAAACACATGTAGAGCTCATGCCCATAAGATGCACAGATTAAATGATACAAAAATGACAAATCTCCAAGTTCTGCTAAGAACCAGTAGATAACAACAACTAGCACTCTTGCAACAGAGATTTGGGCATCAAGACGGCCTCTAATGAACATGGTTGTCGGGTGGTTGGTGCGACATATGCCAAAGGATGGCTTATCATTGTGGGAGCCAATAAAACGTCGCCGGTGCCTGGAAACGGGATGAGGCGAAGACATGCACGCCGGCGAATCTTACCCAGGTTCGGGGCTCTCTGAGGAGATAACACCCCTAGTCCTGCTCTGCGGGGTCTCCGCATGATCACTAGCTCGATAAAGAGTAGCTACAATCGCTCCTAGAGCTGTTGGGATCAAGGGAGAAGAAGAACAAGGCTAGCTCTTGCTTCTCTCTATCTATGGTGTGTGTGCGTGTGCTATGCTTGGAAGCCAAACATGCAGAGGTGCCAACCCTTTGCATGGGTGCTCCGGGGGGTTTATATAGGCCTACCCCCCGGGGGTACAATGGTAATCCGACTGGGAACTGGCCCCAGCCGTCAGTGTCTACGCCTGCCGGCTCCTCCGCCGGCTGCTGGGTCCCGCCGGCTGCCGGCGACTCGGTCGGCAGGCCGGCCCCACCGCCTAGGGTCTTGTCGGCGGCTGCTTACTATAGCCGCGCCTCTGATGATGAGGGCTTTGTCGAGGTAAGCGTGGCTACAGTGATCCGCGTCGGGGGCTATCACTGTAGCCTCGCCTTGTCTTGTCTCCTAAAATGGGCTCCTGCTTGGAGGAAGGGAGTCGCCGGCTTCTGGAGGCCGGCTATGCTCCTGGCCGACTAGGAAAGGCCGGGCCGCCATCACGCCTCCCTCTGGCTGAAGGGGCCCGCAGTCCTTGGGCCGTGCAGGAGTGGGTCGTGGATGACGTCGTAGCTGGCGTGGCTACAGTGCCCGGCCGCACGGGAGACATCCCTCCCGTACGGCCTCCTGTAACCATGCCTGCCTCGGGCTTCGGGGGTCGTGGGCCGCACTGTGGCCATGCCCCGTCAGGTCGTCGTTATGTAGGGGCGGTTGTGGTCTCGGCCGGCTTCTAGGAGTTGGCGTTCTTCTTGGCCGGCTTCTTGGAGTCGGTGAGGCTGGGTCGCCTTTCGGGAGTCGGCTTTAGTGGTAGCCGGCCGGGGAAGGCGGCCCAAATGCTTGGAGTGCTTGAAGGCCCAAAGGCCTGATAAACTTTCTGAAGAACCAGGGGTAGTCGGTTAGGCTACCCGTGGTCGTTTACCCCGACAATGGTGCAATTGAACAAAATGTAGAGCATCACGAGACGAACAATTCGATATATTACACGCGCGAAACGGAGCTATATGCAGAGAGTTATGGTGCTATGAACAGGTGCATGTAATAAGAAAATGCAAAAAAACTTGGGAAAAACTCGGGGTCTCGGGAAAGTCAACCTTCGGTCTTCCTCGATCCAGATCTGGCTCGGCCGGGCCTCGAGCTCGCCGGAGCAAGCGGACGGCGGCGGGAGGAGGCCGGAGGAGAGGTCGGGCGGCCGGGCTCGGGCTTGGGGAGGAGGTGGAGGAGGCCGGCCGGAGGAGGAAGAGGGCGGCGAGGCTCCTGCTCACCGGCGTGGTGCGGGCACGACGGGAGGCCGGCGGCCGGCGGTGGCGACCGCGGCGGAGGGCGAGCGGCGGCGCGGGGCGAGGAGGA